>NW_027273766.1:0-9980 GCF_040938485.1 Diadema antillarum | reverse complement strand
TTGATTTTGTATGTGAGCATGCAGCCGTGTGTATTTATCAGGTTAAAAAAAAGGAAAGTAAAAAGGTAAACGTGACTATACACGAACATTTTCATGACTCGTTCCAGTAAAACCCAAATCATGGAGATTTTATTTACAATGGAAAAAAACAAAAACAAAAACAGAATAACAGTTGCACAAAAGTTGATCATCAGTTTTACAGGCATACACCCTTTCTTTTTTGTTCCAGCCTATACAGTTTCAGCCTATACTGACAACAATTATGTGCTGACAAAACATAATGAAAGAAGAAACAAAAGTCAAATTCTAACATAACACGTGAATAAAATGAAACCAACAATTTGATCTTTCCTTCATAGTACGAGCACTACAGACAAGAATGTGAGAAGAAATTGATATTTCCTTCCTGTAGGCACATTAAAGTTTCAAAAGTACTTATATTACACAACAAGAGAATCCCGCCATTATCAGGCGCGCGTCACGAGTTTGAAACCCACGAGTAACACAGCCACGGAGTCTGACTTCCCACGAATTATACTGCCACAGAGTCTTACTTCCCTCGAATTATACAACTCAAGAGCTAGAGACACTAAGTGAATTTTACGTAGTGTCAAGCTCATGATCCCGTTTTACGTAGTGTCTATAGCTAGTGGGCCTGATTTACTTGGTGTATGGCTCGTGGGCCATGTGACTCATGGGTGTGGCGCTCGTGGGATGACCCCGTCATTATATCATGATATGCATGAATGAAGACTCGCTGTCACGAGGGAACAATATCCCTTCTTATATATAGGCACATTACAGTTACTTATATTACATAATCAACAAGCTAGTGAAAAAAGACATTCATTGCTATAGCGTCCTACCTCTGATGACATTTAATGGTGAAGAATTGCTTGAATGGTGAAAATACAAAAAAGTTCAAGCTAGCATTTTGAAATGCTATGGAGGAATGAGGTCAAAGTTGAGGTCGAAGGGAGTATAACATTTTCAAACCATAGAGTCATAATATTCTCTGTATATTGCCCACAACACAAACCCCATAGATTATGTTATATCGCATGGGTCATTCAATGCAAAATGTTCAAGCTAGGAGATTGAATTGCTATTGAGGAATGAGGTCAAAGCTGAGGTCGACAGGCGTATGATATTTTCAAACCCTACAGATCCAACCCGAGATCCATAACATTCTGTTTATTGCCCACAACACAAAACCCCGTACACTGTATTATGTTGTTATTATCGCATGGGTTAGTCAAATTAAGTACAGTCGCGACCCATACCCTCTACTTATTAGTCATCTGTCGGGGTGTAAAGTCCCAATATCATCTGTCACCCTTTTCTTTCTTTCTTTCTTTCTTATTGTTTTTTTCTTTTTTTTTCTTTTTGAAGTGTTGTACACCACAAAGATATGTAGCACTATGACATATCTCCATTTTATCTTTTTAGGTCGTATGCCACTTGTTCACTGATAAATGTTCTCCCAGATCATGACGAAATATCTACCCTCCACTTCATATTACATTTGTATATACATTAGGCCTACTATCCACTCACTGGCTGGTTCGTGACTAGCCCATGTAATGTTCTCAAAATGCTGTGTAATCACAGATACTACGGTTACAGTAATGTGTGAAAGTATGCAACAGACTTAGAGATAACAAATCGGCCTCATGGACTGGCGCTCGCACGTCGTAGCTTGGTTGTATCTGCAGTACTACTGATGTGTTCCCAACATTTTTTTTTTTTCAACGCTATTCAACTCTAAAATCGTCATGTAACTGAATAATCATGAATAATCTAAACTACAGTAACTCTATGCCTTCATTTTGTAGAAGAAACAAAGAAAATACAAATTTGTTCTTTACTCTAGATAACAGTGTGAGAAGGTATAACCCCCAACGCAACCAAACTATTTTCCACCTGGACTTGTTATTGTACACTTACAAAATTAGTAAACCTTCCTGGTAATGTAATACGCAATAAAATATATTGTTTCCCCACATTCATTCATGTACATGTATATCTTGGTCTGCAATCCACCCCCTTCTTTAATTAATTTTGTACGATGATGATTTGACTTTTATCACGTGCAATTATCATAATTATCTTCATAATGTAGAGACATCTACATTAATTGTGCATTGCCAAAATATTCATCCTTACATGTATCAACCCTTCAAAACAGTGGCGGGTGCATTGCCACATTAATTTTCCACATGTACAAAACAAAACAAATCAAAACAAAACAAAACTTACAATGTTGGTACATGTATTCAATTACCCACACAATTTCCTGGAGGTGATTTGTAATTTTCAGTGAAAAACCCGATTCATTTCAAAATTTGATAGCCAAAGAACAAACAGTAATGAAAGAACTGTTCATGTCATAGTGCATCATGTTTTTGGCAAGGTCTCGATTGATGCGCTGGGATAAGAGAATAGAAAAGTGGAAAGCACAGGCAAAGAAAGACTACTGTATTAGTAAGGTGGATATAATTCTACTCGACCACCATCACTTATGTATTTCATTTGGCACAAATATACACTGCAGTGAGGTGGATGAGCTCTTGCAGCCTTCCTTATCTGTTGCCCGATGGAATCAGCTGAGCAACTACAATACTCTGTATATTTCCTAATTTTTTTTTCAGCCTAAGGTTTTCATTGGTCTTTCTTGCTTCTTTCTGTCTGCCACTTTCCCATAAATAAGAGTCTTTTCTATACAATTCCTTCTAATGATGTGTATAATAATTGTTAATATCTCTCTAGTGACTGTATTCCCTTATGACTCCTGGCCCTGATCTAATCTTCTCCAGTACCCTGTCATTTCTCTTGAATGGTTTCGTGATACACATCATGTATCAAGTTTGACAGAACAAACTCCATCGCTGATGCATTTACTTAAAATGATGGAGCCTACCAAATGCCATAACGTCACACTGAGCTTTGGAAACTTTCACAATCTGTTGACAATGTGACTCCAATCAGCATACATTGTATTTCAAACTGACTGCAAAATACAATACCAACACATTTAAGTCTCACAAAAAAAAGTGTACAAGGTGTCACATAACGCGTTTCCCTTATCACTTCATTGTACGGAAAGATTTAAAAAACAGGGAAAGGTAAAAATCATATTTTCTGCAGTTTTCTGCACTAAAAGGGGAAGGAGCATGCCACAATATCTTGAGAATAGATTTTCAATACACAAATCAGTCCTACAACAAAATCAGCCAACAGTATTTGCCCTGAGCTCATCGCATCATTGTTTGCTCAGACAACAAATGTATTGACAATGGAACGATTTCCTTAAATTGTCCTGATATTGGTATCATAACATACACAGGGAAAGTAAAAGAGGACATGAAAAACCCCAATACCTACAATGTAAAAGCAAAACAGCACTAAGAAAGCTTCACAAACAATTTTCATGCAACAAACGAATGCACTGGCACATTACTTATGGTGCACTTTGAAACATAATTACAGTAAAATAGTAACACTTGTTTTTTCATTTTTTTATGTATTTTCTTTTTGGTCAGGTACAACATTATTTCACATATCTTGATCTCAGTAAGGATATACAGCATGGTATATTTCTGAATTGATACATACATGTAAGAAAGAGGAGAACATTTCAAATAAAGACATATGCAAAAAACAATTATAACAACCAAATAGTATAAAATTCTTTCAGTGTAGGCAATCAGTACTGAAGTATTCCTTTGCTTTCTCTAAAAGCAGTCCAAGATACATGTATTGCAACGAGGCAAATTATGGTCCAAATGAACAATTGTACGATTCTGACTCGAAACTCATTTTGATTACAGTGCAATGGAATGATCCTTGTACTTTTGTTATACATCAAAGGCCTACAATGACTTGACAGATACTAGTAGTACGGCCTTGCTTGTAAATCGAAATGACGAAAGGCAACTAACGCTGAAACATTTAGTAATACATGTACAACTTTTGTATGTATGCATTCACACGCAATGCAGGTGAAAAGCAATCGCCATTAAGGCGGCACAAAACGAGAATACTTCGAAGATGCTATTTCAGACCACAGAGAACACCACATTCACTTCTACAGGAACAGTGGATAATAAATAAGATCAAAAGTTTCACACACTTTGGCTGTAAATAGTTTGACGTTATTTTGCGTTGGTCATGCTCTCTCTATCTCTCTCTCATCTAAAGTTCTACGTAATAATAATTTTGAACGATTTGCTTGAGTTTGAACATTTTCCTCTTCACCTGCGACTCGGGGAAAATAATATGTCTCTATGATAAATGGTAGGAATGAAACGATAAGCAAAGCTCAACAAATAATATAAATACGTCGGTGTCTCACTGAGCGATGAATGTTTGGAAACCTATCAAATTTTAGGTTTCGAGCTTTCTAAACAGTTGAAATCAAAATCAAACAAGAAAACCCGTTTGCGAATTTGATATAGGCTGTCTACGAATTACTGATCGAATATGTTCTACTTTATCGAGCCTGTGCTGTAGGGATTGTGTCTGCATCATCGCTTGGCGATAAACGATAAACAATACTGCTTCGATTTTTTCATCATGAAATGATAAATAATTATTGATCCTTTTGCGTGGTTGAGTAAGCAATTTCTATGATACACCAATCCACTGTCGATGGTACTTTTTTGCTTGTTTTGTTTTTGTTTTGTTTTTTGGCCAAATGAAATAAAATATATATTCTTGACGTTCGCAACGATTGTGGTCGCTAATTCGAGAGTACGTAGTTAGAGACATTTGCTGTTCCCATAGCCAAGGTTATATTTACACGCTATTTATAGCCGGAAAGCTACAAGAACCAAAACATCCTCCAAAATACGGCAGCACAATGACAAATTATACGGATACGGAGACATGCACAATGAGTGAAAAATGGTTTTCTTCAAAATGTATAGGGAATGAAAGAAGCAACATAATAAGAGAGAAGGCACGCCGAAAAACGTACAGTATGAAGACCAATTGAAGAAAAACCCTAACAGAAAAAAAAAATGCAACGGTGGACACAAGCACAAACACAAATACTAGTACATAAAAACAACATAGTTTGACTGCTTTTCACGTGCACAACGTCACATACAGAGAATCAGGCGCTATAATGTACTATCATATCCGTGGAATAAAACCAATACAGTCAGTTGGCGCCACAATCACAGAGAATACCAGGTAGGTTTATTTCCAGTCACTTTCGTAAGTTTGAGAAGAAAAAAAAAATCGGTTTTGGGTCAAAAGCAGTGTTGATTTGTATTTGTACTATTTGCATTTAGTCGCTCAAAACAACAGCTCTCTTCGCGATTTGCGAACGCTGCCTACAATTTTGAAACTGAACTAAGTAAAATAATGTTCATCTTTTACGCTCTATATTTTGTACTTTGAATTTCAATTCGCTTCGAACTAGGAGAAGATGATCACGCCAAAAACAAACTAGGAACTACGTGTGGTACCAAGCGGCATAGTTTACAGGTCTACTTTCCGTTCATTCCACACGTGCATAGACAAGAACAAAAGCGTTTCTTCTTTTGTACGCTAGCGTGGGGCGATTAGTGAAGTTCACCAAAACAAAAGGATGAAAGACTTGACCGACGAACGAAAGCTGACCCTCTTTGAGGGACAAAATCAAAGCAGCTTCCCACCGGACAGCATCCAAGCGGAACAATACAAGTGGAACCGCATAGACAATACACGCAGATTCAATAGCATACACACGCGTGGTTTACCAATGAGACTTTTCATCTATACACATCTCGCAGAGGGTGCGCTCGCTGCGGATTTTCCCGACGCGAAAAAAATACATCTAGCCGAAAAATCACATATTTACTCAAAATTTTCTAATGTAAGCATTCTCATATTTTTAGTGGAAACGATGGCTATACTAGTCAGCTACCAGTACATATCATTGTCAGTTTCTTGGTGTACAAATAATGGTACCACAAGAACTTAAATGATCAATGTTTTTCGCGCTCTTCTTTGTCGCCGATCGGCGACCATGGCACGTCAGGACTAAGGTCGCCGTTCGGCGACCATGGCACGTTAAGAGTTAATTTGTAAATGGTAAAAAATTCGTTTATACGTTCATGTTAGGTATATGCTTACATTTCATTGTGTTGCTGTTGTTGTTGTTGTACGGTAAAATATGAAAAGAAAAATGTTAATTTTATGACAATGTTGGTACTACTCGTAAAATATTATGATGTCTTGCTCAGGAGTATTTAGAACTTTATGTCATCTATCTTCTCTCTCCCTCTCTTTCTGTCTGTATATCTCTCTCTGTCTCTCTCTCTGTCTCTCTCTCTCTCTCTCTGTTTCTCTCTCTCTCTCTCTCTCTCTCTCTCTCTCTCTCAGGTACGGATCTTGGCGTATCAAGGGGTAACGTTCTTACTTACGAGTCCGTTGAATTGACAGAAGGAGAGAGAGGCGTACTACCATGCAAAGTGAATAGGAATGTAGCTATTGTTAGGTGGTCCAGGGCCGCTGATCCTCCAGGATATGTGTTGGCAAAGCTTCATCTCTACAGCAAACCGGTTGTAAGGAGTGGTCAGGGGTATGGGGCCGGAATGTTCGACATTACAGACGACTTTTCCCTTATTATAAAAAATGCCACACTCGGAGATGAGATGCTCTACACGTGTTACGCCACGGGATACGGACTCGACGTCCAATACTATAACTCAACACAAGTATACGTTTACGCGAAAGGTATGACAATGTTTTTCTTTTCGTTGACATAAAAGAACTTCCCTGAGTTATTTGCCGTTGCCGCCCAAGTAATGGAAAAAAAAAGTTGCTATTGATTTTGACTCCTCCTGTCAATCACAGCTTTAAGTCAGACCACGTAATCTTCGTTTGAGCAACACTTTCAGTTACAGAATCACGAATCCTGATTTATTTCGGAGTATCAATTCTTCGGAATCATTTTTTGTTGTTCTTGTTGAACCTAATTCAATTTTAGAATTACAACATTTCTTAGTAACGAATCTTAGTATAGTGTGGGATTAAGGAAAAAAAACTGATCACCAATAATCAATAGTTATAAGAACATTGTCTGCAACGAAGTGTCGAAATGGCAGTATCATAAATGAATGACCATACCTTTGTGTGATATTAACACAGATGATTTTTATAGCAAGATGCCCTTTAATATGTGAACGAAATATCATACTTATAAGTTATCTTACCTTCAACTACTTTTTTAAAGGAATCCGGAAGGGAACTTCTTCAATAGAAGCGCCCGTAGAGACTGCGTCAACACACATTCCTCTAAAAACAGGGCACCCAGATATGATGTACGGTAAGTCTCATGAAGAATAGGCGTACATTATACACATTTCCTTCGTTTTCTACGTACCCTTGTTGTTCAATGAAGAGGATTGAATGAAGAACGCATTTACATAAATTATGTTCATTTATGGGTATATACAAAGTTGGTTTCCAGGGTGGCCGGAACCATATGATAATATTACTGTCTACTTTAAAAGTTCGATATCATTTCTTTTTCAGTTCTTACGTTTAACGTAATGCTTTTTTCTTTCAATCAATAGGTCACTCCACGGAAACGGCAGTATCAACAGATACTCTTTCAACTCAATCTACCAAACATTCAGGATGTAAAAGGGATATCTATGGTGAGTTAAAAAAACAACAGTACAATTTCCACTTTTTCAAAGCTTGGAAATGTATTTTGAATGATTAAAAATCACTCTTGGGATCCCACAAGCTTAATAACATTTTTTTTCTTTCTTTTTTACACAGAACTGTTTTAAAAACAGACAAACCAAAATCAAAAAACGAACGTTGGCAAAACCATAACAGACACAGAGACCGGAAAAAAAAATGTTAGATAAGATTTTAAACATTACGCTATAAAATAAACCTTTTGCGCAAAGAAAGTCAAATATCAATATTGCATTTTTGGTGTCTGTTATTTTTGATGCACATAAACGTGGAATAACTATAGAAGGCAGCGTTTATTCATTTTTGTTTTTAACAAAAATAAAAATGGAAATATGCCCCCACATAAAAAAACAACAACAAAAACCTGAAGAATTGGGAAAGAAAAGGGAAACAAATATGTTACCCTTCATCATATGTGAACCTGCACCTGAAAAACAAACAAAAAGTCGCACGAATTTTTAGTTAAGACCATATTCTCAAAGAGCAGACTTTAAGCTTTAAAATGATGTATAACTTAAATCAAATGGACTTAACCTATCTAAATATTGGAAAGAAAGCACAAACTCAGGAAAAGTGTGAACTGAGAAAAGAGGCTCTGAAGTACAGTGTCTATTCAAGCGCTTAATCTTTAGCAAACCGTGCTGGCTGTGTGATGAATGGGACAAAAAACAGGAAGTAAACCACCAGAGTAACAACAATGAAGGGATTATCAGATTAAACTGAAATTAAGCATGCCTCATGTACACATTCTGTCCATAATTAATGCCAACTTTTAAAGCAGTAGCACTACCCTTTCAAAAGTTATTAGAGTTGAAAGTGAAGAGTGTGGACAAGGTTTTTCAGAAATGAAAAAGGGATTCTAAAAACACACATAATCACACTATTCTACCAAAAAATGTTCGAGATAAACTGCTAAAAAACACACTTTCCTGCCCGTTTTATGACACCAAATTTTAGCATAATGTAAAAGAAGACCCACTCTTTCAGAAAATATGAAAAAGTCAAGTTCGGCTAGGTTGACCCATTTCACTTATTTTCAGTCCTCACGCGAAATCAGTGTGTGCGACTTTATGTTAGTTTTGAGGTGCACATTCACATATGCTCTCCTTTTTATTCTTTTATTTTTGCAGCTTGATATTGTATTCTGTAACGACAACTGATATTTGCAACAAAACGTTAAATGGCAACTGGAATACAATTGAGCATAAAACAGCAAAATCACAATATTTTCTATCTTAATCCTATTTAACGATATCATAGTATGTAACAAACTTGAACAATAATATTGTAATAAATAATCAATGATAAAACCCTTAATCTTTATGTTGTTGTTGTTGTTGTTGTTGTTGTTTGTCATGTCATGAAGTCACTTTTACTGTAGGTTTTTACGTTTCTCTGGCATGAGTGATGTGTGCAGTTCATGAAGAATTCATCATTTTACGGTTTCATACTGAATACCGTGTTTCCACGTTCTTTCCCTGAAGTCGATACCTTAACCAATTGTATATGTATGTATGTACGTATATATATATATATATATATATATATATATATATACAGATGTATACTGAAAGAAATTAGACTGAGGCGGACGTTGCGTTCGATCATGAGTCTCCCTTTTATTCATATATATATATATATATATATATAAGGGACACTCAAGATCGAGAGCAACGTCCACCTCAGTCTAATTTCTTTTAGTATATATCTATATAAATATCTATATATCTACATAATATATAATAGGACTATGGGCGATGCAAACTTTTAAAGCTGTAGAATTATACTTTTAAAAGTTATCAGAGGTTAAAGTGGAAAGTGTGCATTTTTATTAAATGCAATGGGTGTTCTACGACACACCTGATCAAACTTTTCAATAAAAAAAAATATATATATATTGTTGATCCAAAACTTTCTTATAATACTTTAACGGACGAAGAGCTCTTTCAGACATATATGACAAAATCCAAGTGGACTTGACTCAGCAGTTTCACTTTTATTTTTCAACACTCCTCATGTCAGATTGAATACGGAAATAAAACAATTCAAATCAAATCAATAAAGGGTAGGACTTTTTGTTTTGTTTTGTGACGCACGGACACATTTGCGTGTATAATTGTGACCGGCGACAACGGTTTCAGGCAAAAGTCGGGCATTATGAAAATTCATTTTTTCACTGAATCACATTGCCCATTTCCTAAGCCTTGCATTGATATAAAACACTTGCATTTTTTTGGCACCATAAGTGGGCATGGAAAGCGAAATAAAATGCACTTTTT
>NW_027273765.1:0-10196 GCF_040938485.1 Diadema antillarum | reverse complement strand
GACACTGAAATTAACATTCAGTTTCTTGTGACAAAGTTCTGTGATAATGAATGTGATAGTAAATAATAAGGACTACAATTTATGCATACTCTTGTTGTTTAAGTGTGAAAGTGTTTACAAGTGATGTATTACATTCATGTATTGTTAACACCTCTTGCCCTGAAATTAATATCATATCTATCTGGCTTCTATTTGTGCCCTAGCTACTGCTGGAGTGTGTAATGTGACATTGATGAGGTTCAGTGAGTTGCAAACAGGCATCGAGGTCCTGAATCACGAAAATGAGGTTGTTGGAACGTCAAAAGTAGCAGCAAAAAAGGTATGGTAGTGGGCAGAGAAGGCCTTTTGATATACAATGTATAAGATATCCAAGCATATCAACTGTCTCTATGAAGTAAGGACAATCCTTTTTGTCTCACCCGAATAGCGGAAGCAAGACATAGGCATCACTTTTCTATCATCGTCATCATCATCATCGTTTTTAACACTTTGATGTATTCTCTCTAATCAACAGCTTTGAGCTATGACCACCGAATTAACACCACAGGTACATCACCTCAAGATGCCAGTCAACTTTGAAAATTGATGAATTCATATGAGGTCAAAAATCAAATGGTCAATGAACTAAGCACTGCACAAAGTATCGTGGTGTGCTCTCAAGAACTCTCCACAGCATTGAGCGATGACAACCAAATTCACACCACAGGTACATCACCTAAAGATGCCAGTCAACTTTGAATATTGGTGAATTTCCATAAGGTCAAAAATCAAATGGTCAATGAACTTTACCCGATAAGCACTGCACAAAGTATCGTGGTGTACTCTCAAGAACTCTCCACAGCATTGAGCGATGACAACCAAATTCACACCACAGGTACATCACCTAAAGATGCCAGTCAAATTTGAATATTGGGGAATTTGACAAGGTCAAAGGTCAAAATGTCAATGAATCTTTCCTGATGAGCACCATATATTGCTTGGTGTTTGCATTGTCTCTCCATTTGAAGGAAGATCTCGTAGTGTGGGGATACCATGGAGAGGGAAGGCTAGGCTGGATTGAGAATCCATGTAACAAATTGTGTACAGCTTTTATCACTATAGTATCCAAAGAATCTGGACTAGAGTACACTGTCGCCGATTAGCCTACACTTTAATGCAAATATACACTTACGGTACTAGTGCTATTTGTGGTTTTCGAGTGTACCCAGATGGGCAGCGAATAAATCCATCCACCCATAAATTCCTACGCTACCTGGTCTTTATCATCCATTTAGTGTACAGTATTGGAGCTTGATGAAAATCCCATATTTTCAATCTGTGCTCCTATGTATTCCAGTAGGATGTGCATCAAGGTTTATATTGCTGTGGAATGCTCTCCTGTCCAGAAATGACACAGTATGTCATAACATACTGTATGCAGTGTATATTGTTAGAAAGTGGGAAATCACTCAATTTGCTTGGTGAAAGGCAAAAAATATGTGTGCAGTTGTCAAAACGTCCTAAGGTACATCCCTCTTCTAATCTGATGTCTTAGTAAGAAAGTCTGAGATGACTGAAACCATAAAAGATTTATCACACATACACTATACTTGGGCTTTTTTCAGTGTTTCAGATAACGTGTTTCTAACCCCATAATCAAAACAGCTTTATGTTCAATATCAACTTCCCAAAATTCCCTAAAAGTTTTTTGTAAACCTTAATTATGCACCAGAAGTGAGCTGATAAAAGCACCCATGTACAGTCAAATCTGGCAACTGAACAATCCCCCTGAGAGAAAAACCATATAAAAGACCCTGTGCATAGTGGCCACTAGTCTAATGTGGCCAGTGGCCACAGAGTTTGTTTCCCTTGAGAGATTTTAATTTGTCTGTAGTGGCCACAGTCCCACATAGAACCACAACCATGCCATTTTTTTTTTTTTTTTTTTTTTTTTACTCTTGCAAGCCATGCCTATCATTCATGGCTAACAGTTCAGTGATTACCACCACTACATTCACCCGCCATTCAGTCATATCAATGCACTCGTGACAAGCTTGTGCAACAACTCAGTCAATACCAGCATTGTTCAATGAGTGGATCATGTGCAGACATATACACATACATGTTCGCAAGTACTTACAGATGTATAGAGCTACAATACATGTACATGTAGGCAATAAACACAAGTGTGAGACAGTCTGTCTTTAGCGGCCACATGTCTGTAAAAGCCACTCTTTTCATATCCCTTAAGTGGTTGCTTTGACAGGTTTGAATGTATATTCAGTGAATATATGTGACCTGCTACAACAAAAGGATCCGAAAGTCGTGGGAGGTCGATTTTCTGAAAATGGCATGACATTATTCCCTTACTCTTTTGCATTAATTGTATCCCCCGAACAGAGTTCGGAGGATACTATGGATTTGGCCTCGTCGCGCTGCGTCCGCCCCCGCCGCCGCCGCCGCCACAGAGATTTCCTTGTGAGCGCTCTACCAGCTGCGTTTCTTTTCCGATCATCTTCAAATTTGGCACGAAGGTGTATTATGGTTAGACAAAGACGCCTATTGTTTTTGGTGATGGCGCCCTCGCTTGTTCCGTCTTTATACATGAAAAGGTAAATTCAATAGGGTCTGCTTATGAGCGCTCTACTGGCTGCAGTTCTTCCTCGATCATCTTCAAATTTGGCATGAAGGTGTATTATGATAAGACAAAGATTTCTATGGTATTTGGTGATTGCGCCCTCGCTTGTTCCGTCTTTATACATGAAAAG
The DNA here is from genome assembly GCF_040938485.1 of Diadema antillarum. Lineage (NCBI taxonomy): Eukaryota > Metazoa > Echinodermata > Echinoidea > Diadematoida > Diadematidae > Diadema > Diadema antillarum. The sequence continues at coordinate 7,449 of NW_027273765.1, read as the reverse complement.
GTAAATTCAATAGGGTCTGCTTGTGAGCGCTCTACTGGCTGCAGTTCTTCTTCGATCATCTTCAAATTTGGCATGAAGGTGTATTATGGTAAGACGAAGACGCCTATTGTTTTTGGTGATGGCGCCCTCGCTTGTTCCGTCTTTATACATGAAAAGGTAAATCCAATAGGGTTTGCTTGTGAGTGCTCTACTGGCTGCAGTTCTTCTTCGATCATCTTCAAATTTGGCATGATCAAGGTGTATTATGGTAAGACGAAGACGCCTATTGTTTTTGGTGGTGGCACCCTCACTTGTTCCGTCTTTACACATGAAAAGGTAAATTCAATAGGGTCTGCTTGTGAGCGCTCTACTGGCTGCAATTTTTCTTCGATCATCTTCAAATTTGGCATGAAGGTGTATTATGATAAGACAAAGATTCCTATGGTATTTGGTGATGGTGCCCTCGCTTGTTCCGCTTTATACATGAAAAGGTAAATCCAATAGGGTCTGCTTGTGACGCTCTACTGGCTGCAGCTCTTCTTCGATCATCTTCAAATTTGGCATGAAAGTGTATATGGCAAGACGAAGATGCCTATTGTTTTTGGTGATGGCGCCCTCACTTGTTCCGTCTTTATACATGAAAAGGTAACTTTTAAAGGGTCTGCTTGTGTGTGTGACGTTGGCCTTGTTTCTTAACCAATTTTTTCAAATATGGTATGTAAATATATCATAGTCAAATCTATACATCTATACCTATTGATAATGCTGCCCTCACTGTTCCACCTTTTACAGGGTCAAAGGTCAAAATTTGCAAAAGTGCTTATTCATGCAGTAACTTGATTGTTACCCAACAGATTTTATTCAGACTTGCTAGGGAGGAGTATGGGTGATCATTCTACATGACGGACACAACAGTTTTTGGTGATGGCGCCCTCAGTGTTCCGACTTTGGATGCCAATGCTCACTTCTTGTGTGTGCTCTATCAGCCACATTTCTTATAAGATTTTCTTCAAATTTGGCAAAAAGGTGCATTATAGTGAAATGAAGATGCCCATATTGTTTTTGGTGGTGGCGCCCTCGCTTGTTCCGTCTTTATACATGAAAAGATAAATTTTACAGGGTCTGCTTGTGTGTGCGACGCTGTCTTGTTTCTTGACTGATTTTTTTCAAATTAGGTATGTAAATGTATCATAGTCAAATCTATACACCTACACCTATTTGGATTTTATTATTAGCAATGATCATAGCAGTAATGAAAGTAATGATACTACTACTAGCACTGATAATAATAAATAATGATATACATGATAACGATCATGAGGATAATGGTAATGCTAATATTAACAGTTCTGATGTATAGTAGCACGTAAGCCATCTGTAAATTGAATTGTTGATATACTTTAGACGGATTCCAGAAAGCAAGATATTACCCCCAATACAGTTAAACAAATCACTCTGTTATTTTGCAACATTTGTCCCAAGTAGATGGGCAGTGCATTCATTTGTCAAAACATTGTCAAGGTCATCATAGTTATCTGTACTTTATGGTTAATCATGTGTGTTGCTCTCCTGTCATGAACCCTAAACCTGTCCGTCAGCATCGGCGAGAGTGTGGAAGGGCGCCCCCTGTTGGTACTGGAGTTGGGCAACAAGCCAGGCAGTCACCAGCCAGGCAGGCCCGAGGTCAAGTTCATCGGCAGTATCCATGGCAACGAGCCCGTCGGCCGAGAGCTGCTGCTGGCACTGGCTGACTTCCTGCTGATTAACTACGGCAAGGATGACAGTATTACAAAGGTATGTGGGTCAAAGAGCAAGGGTCAAAGGTTGAAGAGTATTAAGCTTAACCCTCTAAAGACGAGTCCAGAGTATACTCATGCACTTGTCTAGGAGAAATGTATGTTGTAGCAAAATCATCCTGTCCTCAATGGGTTAAAGGCGCAATAGTGTGGGATGGCCTTATTCATTTGGTGCATATTGTGTGAAAATGTGATGCTTTACTATTGTCATCACAGTGGACCAGATAATTTTATTCCAAAGCAATAAGCCTTTTAAAAAAATGCGCAAACAGATGTAAGTGGCTCTCAGAATTATATACTTGATAAATTTCATTCTATATTTATTTCATCGGCATGTGCTTTTAGAAAAATAAAACTCTTCCTTAGCCGAATGGTTTATATTTTTTTTACTGAATATTGTGGAATACACAGCTCAGGGTATGCCTATTGCTGTTAATTGATAAAATGAAGATATACATATTTTGTTTTTAGAGTTTTGAGGTATGGAAATAATTCTGATGTTTTGATATTTCTTCCCCCCCCCCCCACCCCAAGTTGATGGACACCACCCACATACACATCTTACCCTCACTGAATCCAGATGGCGGAGAACACGTAGAGATTGCCGAGGGAACGTGCTACGGTGATGAGGGAAAGTACAACGCCCATGGTATCAATCTGGAAAATGACTATCCCTGTAAGTTTGTTTGTTTGTTTGTTTTCATTTTTCATCTCACAAGATGGCTGGATAGTCCATATTCAGCTGCACTAGCTGGTCTTCTATGGGGTCCAGTTGGTAGGAGGTGGACCATTTCACCTGGTTATTTACCCTATTCTTTGTGATGAACGAATGAAGCAGGATCTTTAGTGTGCTGGGTTGTGACTCTCTCACACATGGGGCAGCCATTTTTTGCCCTATACGAGGGATAGAGAGTCTTGCCTGTACTAGGAGAGACGCCGTGATATCACATACCATTACTAAGTAAGACTCACTGGGTTTTGAACTTGTGTCTGAAAATGAGCCATTCGATCGAAAGGTAAATACGCTACCAACTTAGCCACCTCGCTGCCCTTGCGAATTAAAGATGCATTGATATTTATGAACTGTGAATGGTCATGATAATGATGTGTCACGAATTGCACAAGTTGATAGATGAGAGATGCCGTATTCAGTGTGGTGAAGCTCAGTTGATAGAGTGTCTTCTTATGTGACAGGGATGAGGGGATGTTTGTCGGACATACCTGCCAATTGTTCAGTTTTAATCTGAATATTCAGATTTTTCACTGAAAAAAAAAAAACCACATTAATTTCAGTGTGTTCTGATTTTTGGGAAATATGTGTAATAGTAAAGTATATGAAATTTATGAAAGTTTAGACTTTTGAATAATTTTTCTTTGTTTGTTCAGATTTATTAAGTCTCAGGGTTGGCAGGTATCCCATCAACCTTGTTCACTTATGCTTGATGGTTTAGAGATTTAGGGGATTAGGTAATCTCTATTCATTGGCAAATAATTTTTGGATACTTGTCACAAGAAAGAAATTTGATAGAGCTGCAGACTGATGAATGATAAACAATGTAATGCTTAATGAGTTCTACATTGTTGTGTCATTCTTGCATTTGTACAGAACCAACAGTCGAATGATGTTGATGATATGACCAAGGTTAAAGGTCAATAGAAATGACATATTTCTTGAGGTATTACAACAACTGTTACTCATCTACTCTTTGTCTTTCCAAACCAGTGAATGCCACAAATATTTCAGGAACCATTCTTCAGCCAGAGTCACAGGCAGTTACCAAGTGGCTTGCTAGCCGACCTTTCACCCTCGGCGTGAGCCTCTACAGCGGCACCATCGTCGCACGATATCCGTATAACACCAAGAGAAGTGAGTGTCACTGTTCTACTTCTCTTCAATGTGGCGTAGCAAATAATGGTATATCATAGAATAACCTAGCAAAACAGAGCATAGCAGAACAAAGCATTGCATAGCATGGAATATCATATCAAAGCAAAGCTTAGCTAAGCATAGTATAGCACAACATAGCAAAACATAGCATAGCATAGCATAGCACATTACAGAACATGACACCAGTATTTATATGATGCCTTTCATCATCAATCACATCTGTACAAACACATCAGAAACTTCACAAAACATCTAAATACATAGAGACTTAGCATGGTGAGAAGAATTCCCAGGTTATTTATTGGAACAGGTGATGAGCTTCTTGAAACTTTCTAATCTATGTGCATGAATTATTATTGCCATTTGTTCATGTGTATATAGTTTGACAAATGCATTTATCATCTAGTCATTCTGTGAAATATTTTTTCCAGAATGAACTCCAATATCAAAGCCTTTCACACGTGTTGCATAACCTCATACAGAAGTGCAGTGGGCCATGAGAAACTCTTCTTCAGAGCAAAGTTAGAGCTAGAATTACGCCAAACAGAAGTTTGGAAGCGGAATCCAAAATTCTTCCTACATTGTGGCCCAGTCCGCTTAAAGCAAGATATGTATAGAGGAAATCTCAACTATCGACGGATTGACAAATTGACAGATGTTGCATTGTAGGTTTACTTTATCTTGATTCACTGGCAATACTCAAGGGGGAAATGGTAAAATGAGATGAAGTTCGTCTTTTCTACTCTGATATTTTTCTCTTCTTTTTTCTGCATTGTTTCCTGTCTAAAAAGTTGGAATAAGCACCACTACAGCAGATGATGCGCTCTTCCAGCAGTTGGCCAAGAAGTACGCAAAGAAACATCCCACCATGCACTCTGGCAGACCAGACTGCCCTGGCAATTCAGGTGAGGAAAAGAAGGAAGAAAAGAAAGAAAGAAAGGAAATAAGGAATATTCATGGAGAGATGGAGAGAAAGATAGATAGATAGATAGATAGACAGGTAGATAGATAGAAGAGAGAGAGAAAGAGAAAGAGAGAGAGGGTAGTAAACAGAGCAATACATAAATATAATGGTAGAAAGATTTCTAGTTAGGAAGATAGATAGATAGATAGATAGATAGATAGATAGATAGATAGATAGATAGACAGACAGATAGATAGATAGATAGATAGATAGATAGATAGATAGATAGATAGATAGATATTGTGGCCCTGAGCAGGTATTTAATCCAAAACATAACAAGTTGATACCATGTAAATTGTTTTTGTTTGTTTTTATATGATTGTGTTTCAGATAGGAGAAACCTGTGTGAGCATTTGAACCTGCAATAGAAAGTACCATTATTAAAATGTTAAGGCACAAATTTGGTTGCCTTGAGCAGGTATTAAGTCAGAAACATAGCAAATTGATGCTATGTAAATTGTTTTTTTTTCATTATTTTATCTTTTGTACAGTGGAAACATACCCAGACGGAATTGTAAATGGGGCAACATGGAGAGATCAGAAGGACAATCTTCAGGTGTGTTACCCATGCTCAGAATGCTAAAAAAATATATAGTTTTTTTTCCTCAGACAACCTTTCTCGTCAAAATAAGAAGTTGTTGTCAGGAAACCAGAAGCATTCATGGCATGAAACTTCCATGAATTACAAATGGCCTTCAGTGTTTTCTGTAGACAAAAACTTTCATGTGCATATTACTTTCATGAATCGTGGCTGCTTGGGAAATTCACAAAAGTTTCATATACATGAAAATTTCTGGGTCTGCAGTATGGATATATCCGGTGCATCTGTACAGGATGCACTTCACGTTCTACCGGGGCAAAACGTTTCATTGTTGGTGGCATTTTCCAGGACCCTACTTTCTTTGAGCATTTAGATATTAGATTCATGCCCACACTTGTAGATTCATTTCCTAGGGATCTACCAAATGGATTTGAAAACAGTGTTGTCTATTGCCTTTTTGTTTGGCAGACTATCAAATCTAAGATCTCTTTCTTTTCATGAAGATTTTTATTCTCAAATGACCTGTGCAAACAACTTTTTACATTCCATGATTGTGAAATGTGAGTGAGTTTTGTGCCACAAACTATCATTTGCTTGATTTATTGCTCCACCCTCCTCACAACCAGGATTTCACCTACGACATGTTTGGCTGCCTTGACCTGGCCGTCCACACGGGATGCTGCCTGTTTCCCCTGGCGACCGAGCTGCAGACGCTCTGGCAGGCCCACCGTCCGGCTCTGGTGGAGATGATTAAAGAGGTGGGTCATTTAGGAATGAAGGGAGGGGCTAGAAGTAGTTTGAGACTGTCAAATTGGTGTTTTGTTGTGGGAAAAGGGTGTGGCTGGTACCATTGGGAATTGATCAAAAGTCAAAATGTTGTGTGCTTTTCATAAACATTTTCCACATTTCACAATCTTATGTCTGATGTGTAAAAGGAAAGACCACCAAAATAATGTTCTAGCAGGGGAAGCTAAATGCTGAAAGTTGTGAGAGGCATTAGAAGTGTAGAAATGAGACATGCTTGTGATGGTGTGAAAGGGGGACCCAATTTTTAATACATTTGCCATGATGCAAAGTGAGCAGTGTTTATGAATGGAAAATGGGTCATCAGAAGAGAAGGTCTGAAGTTGGATTGTGCAGTATGTAGTGATGGAAGCAGCTTGCACAAATATCTACTCACTCCCTTTAAACACAGAATACGTCACATTGTGGGGATTTATCTGAATTTTTTTCATGTACAGAATGATCAGGAAAATATTAACTTGCAAACATTTGAAGGTTTTCAAAGTTTATTCCAAAATACACACATCCATACATTCACAAACAAGTGATGTTTACTGATATTTTCCTCAAGGGAAAAATTAATCTTTCGAAAGTTTTCACATATTACTGCTTGGCTTCTTTGACCACACAGGCTCATCGAGGCGTCCAAGGTTTTGTGTACACGTCGAGCGGCACTCCGCTAGAGGGCGCCACACTCTCCATCAGCGGCATCCAGCGGAACCACCTCCGGACGTCGGAGCAGGGCGACTTCTGGGCCATCCTGCCGGACGGTCAGTACTCCATCACGGCCAGTGCTGAGGGTCACTCCAGCGAGACCCTGCAAGCCGAGGTGGATGGGTCAGTGGTCGTCGTCCTCAAGTTCACTCTCCCGGAAAAGAATGGCATCCTGGGAATCTCCACCACGCTTTTCCTTGGCATTCTAGGTAACAATTCATCAGTTACACAGCATTTAAATTGAACTTTCCATCCTAAATTTTATGTTGCTTTGTATGAAAATAGAAAAGTCATGGAAGTAGATCAGTGACAATTGGCGAAATAAAATCTGACATACAAAAAAAGAACTGTAAAAGTTTATAGAGCAAGACAAATTGGCAACTCTGTGTTGAATAGCTCTCCATTCAGTTTGTATGCAAAAGTATTATCCCATTGAGAACAAGCTGATTTTGCTATAACATGCATTTCCCATGGACACTTGCCCGAGTATACTCGAAACTCGTCCTCAACGAGGTAATTTGGCAACAAAAAAATTATGATTTTCTATGGTCATAATTCTGTTATTATTGTAAAAATGCAGAATGTAGTTCAGCATCCTCATCAATTTCTTCTTCTCACGATTTCTTGATTGGATTAGAACAAGGAATTACCGGGTAGGCCTAAGTTTTGTAAGGTGGAAAGCTAACATGATTGACTTCTCCTGCCTCTGACGAGAAAGATAAACTTCACATTTAAAAAAATTTGATTCCTGTCAACTAATTAGGTTATATTTGATTTATTTGGT
>NW_027273764.1:0-10580 GCF_040938485.1 Diadema antillarum | reverse complement strand
CTTTTGATCAGACGATTATATGATAGTAAGAACATCAGGACTGGACAAGATAGTTGCCAAGGAGCCTCATTTTGATTATCCATGAGGTGATATGTTCCTTGAAGACAGATTTCATGAGATGTATACTTCTCATCTCGAGTGTGTGCTTTGTTACTTTCTTCACTTCCACACCTTGTACAAACAGGATCCCATGACACACTTATGATTAACACACACGAACAAACATTTAGAACAGAATGTTTAGAGAATGTCTCATCAAAGTATTCACCTTTCCAGATGTTATGCTCTGGCATGGCTCTTAAGGCTGCGTTATCCCGAGCACGTAGTTCATTTCCATATTGAGCTTCAGTACCGTCATGTTTTGTAGGCTGATGCTTTGAAAGAGGGACCAGTTGGTGTCAAATGTTGTGTGTCAGTATGCCCTCCCATCTGGAAAGTGTTGAAGTGCTCTGGCCCTGCGAAAGGATTTAGTTGTATATAGCTATGTGGGCAACATTTAGATGGATAGAGGGAGGCAGGTCCTAGGTGACCCATTTGCCCAGAAAGCTCAAACCCTAATTCTTCAACAAGATGTGGGGCAAGGACTGGGTAACACAGTCTGCATCAGTTAGCAATCCATCATGTACGCGGGGAAATCTGCTCCAGAAATTATTGACTTGTTGTTAAGTACATGTAGGCAGACTTTCACTCCCTAATCTTGTTTGAGACAGATTGCATGAAACTGTTTCATTTCAGTAAATCTGTGAAAACTAGAAAGAAACTTATCAAAATTTTCCAATTATTACAGGAACTTCAATCCTCTGAAATGTATTGCCAATAGATGAATCTCATAACTAATAACATTACATCTGTATGTGATATAAGCTTTGAAAATTCTGCAGTCAAAGCAATCAATTCTTCAAATGGTCAAATTATTATTTTTTTTTACTTTACCTTTTAAAAGAGTTTTGGTGTTTTAAAATAAAAGATAATTACAATAATAAAGTGCAGCACCAAACTACCATAAAGAACTGTGGGTTGTTGGACTCTGTGGGTTCAGCCTGGTATGCTGTCAAAGCAGAAAAACAAGTCTTATTGTATATGTATAATTCTGTTTCTGAAACACTTTCTCATCAGGTTGAGGATGGTAGAATGTTCAGAGTCTGAGATGAGTCTGAGATGAATCTTCCCACCCAACATGACCTGCAAATGGTATTCTAAACAACGGCTGTGTTGCATACTTTAATACATGACCTGTCAATCAAACGTGCAGCTTTCTTAACATGTGTATGCAGGAGTACATGTACTTGCTTGTATGCATTATGGATACCTGCTGGTCCCACAGACAGGTCAGACCAGTAGAAAAAAAAACTAGAGATTGTAATTTGTCATTACTGACAAATTAAGGTGATCCGATTTTTTTTATCAATGATTCGAGTCCTGATCACAATACGCATGATCATACAGGTTTCATCTGTGTTTAGAGACATTGGCCGTGTGATGTTTGGACTCTCATTTAGAAAAGGGAGTCATATCTGCCATCCTTGGTACAAAATTCTGTATACACTAGATAACGAAGATACAGCAACAAAAACATATGACCTTTGACCCACCTTTACACTCCCAAGATGGAACCTGAGGAAAAAGTGGTTAATTTGTAAAATGATTCTTGCGACATCGTCTATAAGTGTGCAAAATATTGGAAAGATAGGACAGGTATTCACCAAGATACATGATGAAACAGTTATGACCTTTGACCCTTATTTACATACCCAAGATGGCGTCTGATCAAGAAGTCGTTAGTTTATGAAATAATGTAGGTGACATGAACTAAACATGTGCAAAATATGGTGGTGATAGAGCATGCTTTTCTTGAGTTTTTGCAAAGAAAGTTGCGCAAAGAAAGAAATATTTCAATACATCGTTGATGAGCTTTAATTTCAACCAAGTATTTGGACGTGATACCGACATCGTGTGAAAAAACAAAGGGCACTCATATGATAGGACAAAGTCTCAGCTACAACATATTAAAATCTGGGAGAACTTCAACGTAGGATAAGTGAGATAGTGCTCGATAAAGACAGTCATGTTAATTTTCATTTCAAGAAAAACTGCACTCCTATAGAGATAACTCGCAAATGGGTCAAATTTGACAAGGTTACTTTCAATCTATTCTTACGAGGTGAAGACTTCATCCAGCGAAATACTTGACTGAATAAAACTGATAGAGCATTAAATAAGCTACAGCATACTGAAATCTGGGTGAAAATTGGCCAAGGATAAGTGAGATACGCTCGAGTAAACTTGAAATTTGATGACGTCATTTTGAAAATTTACTTTTTTTACTTTATTAAGAAATTTGATATCTTTTAATCAGTTTTTCAGCATTGCCAACCCATGACATGACATGTTCAACTCATCAGCTTTCAAAATATGTCAAGAAAATGGGGGGTCACCGTCCATCCTGACGAGTAAAATCGGATTGAAAATTGGCGGTTTTTTGGCATAGTTGCACTGTATATCGCCATTGACGCGTGCGCGGAATTTCAACTTTGACGGGCCCGTATGACGTCATGTTGAGTCGGATTGACTTGAAACTTGGTAGAAATATTCCTTGACATTTCAGACATCCGATCAAAGTGAAAAAAACGGGAAATTTCTACTACATATGAGCTGTGCCTGCGTATATGCGCGCGCGCGTACGCGTCCGTCCGATTTTTTCAATTTTTCAAAAAATGCTCGAAATGGTCTGAAACGTGTGCAAAAAAATTTTGAGCTCGATTGGAGCATACAAATATTTCAACGCGCGCGTACGCGCACGTTTTAAGGATAAAGATGAATTTTGAGAATATGAGTATAATGCACTTGATTTGAACTATATGTGACGTAAATTTCATTGAAAAATTCAATTCCATTAATGAGATAGGAATGAAAATGTGTTTTCATATAATGACGTCATAGTGACGTCACGGTCGACTGATCACACTGATTTTACTAGATTTGTCGTCTTTGGGACACGATACATATATGGTATAAGTTTGACATTGATAGGCAGAGGACTTTCTGAGCTAACCTCTGCACAACTTTTGAGGAGAAAGAAATAAAGAAGACTAAAGAAAGAATCCGTACAGATACAATAGGTGATCCGAGAGGATACTCGGATCACCTAAAAATGGGTCAGTGTGCAGCCCTGCATACAGTGTATCTGAAGAATGTGTCAACAGAAGTAAATGAAATGTAAGCCAAGTTCGGCCTTCACTCTGTTTTTTTAGGTGATCCGAGTATCCTTCGGATCACCTTCTGTATCTGTACTGATTCTTTCTTTATTTCTCCTCAAAAGTTGTGCAGAGGTTAGCTCAGAAAGTGCATTGCCTATCAATGTCAAACCTATACCATATATGTATCGTGTCGCAAAGACGACAGCGCAAGTAAAATCATAGTGATCAGTCGACCGTGACGTCACTATGACGTCATTATATGAAAACACATTTTCATGCATATCTCATTAATGGAATAGAATATTTCAATGAAATTTACGTCAAATATATTTCAAGTCAAGTGGATTCTACTCATATTCTCAAAATTCATTTTTATTTCAAAACGCGCGCGTATGCGCGCATTGAAATATTTGTATGCTCAAATCGAGCTCAAATTTTTTTTGCACACGTTTCAGACCATTTGGAGCATTTTTTGAAAAATTGAAAAAATTGGACGGACGCGTACGCGCGCGCACATATTCGCACGCACAGCTAATATGAAATGGAAATTTTCAATTTTTAGCTCACCTGAGCCAAAGGCTCAAGTGAGCTATTGCGATCGCCCTTCGTCCGGCGTCCGTCGTGCGTCGTGCGTCGTGCGTCGTCCGTCGTCCGTCGTCCGTCGTCCGTCGTGCGTAAACTTTTTACATTTTCATCTTCTTCTTGAAAACCCCAAGACCGATTTTCATCAAACTTGGCAGGTAGCATCCCTAGGGGGTTAGGAACTCAATTTGTTAAAATGGGCACCATGCCCCACCCAGGGGGCCCCCAGGGGGGCCCAAACCCCCCAAAATTAAGGAATCTGTAAAAATCTTCTTCTCTAGAACCAGAAGTGATAGAGCTAAGTTAATACTATGAGTTAGTACATTGATGACTATAGTTTCAAGTTTGTTCATGGCAGAATCAGGGGTGCCCCCCTTGGGACCCAGGGGAGGGGGGTGGGGAAGGGTTCTAATGGGGCCTAAATTGTACATTTTCATCTTCTTCTTGAGAACCCCATGACCCATTTTCACCAAACTCGGCAGGTAGCATCCCTAGGGGGTTAGGAACTCAATTTGTTAGAATGGGCACCATGCCCCACCCAGGGGGCCCCCAGGGGGCCCAAACCCCCCAAAATTAAGGAATCCGCAAAAATCTTCTTCTCTAGAACCAGAAGTGATAGAGCTAAGTTAATACTATGAGTTAGTACATTGATGACTGTAGTTTCAAGTTTGTTCATGGCAGAATCAGGGGTGCCCCCCTTGGGACCCAGGGGAGGGGTTGAGGAGGGGTCCTTATGGGGCCTAAATTGTACATTTTTATCTTCTTCTTGAGAACCCCATGACCCATTTTCACCAAACTTGGCAGGTAGCATCCCTAGGGGGTTAGGATCTCAATTTGTTAAAATGGGCACCATGCCCCACCCAGGGGGCCCCCAGGGGTCCCAAACCCCCCAAATGAAGGAATCTTTATAAATCTTCTCTAGAATCAGAAGTTATAGAGCTGAGATAATACTATGAGTGAGTGCATTAATGACTGTAGTTTCAAGTTTGTTCATAGGAGATCCAGGGGTGCCCCTCTTGGGTGGGGGGGGGGGGTGGTTGGAAGGGTCACCTCATTCAGCTTTACTTCCACCGCCTCCATTACAGCCGCCTTTATCACGGAAAGCACTTCATTGTCTTGCAGAATTTCTTTCACAAGCGCTTTTGTGTTTCGGGTTGCCATTATAGGCAAGAACTTGGCTTTTGAGCAGGCGATAGATACTGGGGCAGGAAAGAGTCACCACCAAAGACACACGAAAATATCCAAGTGGGACTGAAGTAATAAGAGGTAGTCAGAATTGTGAACACTTACTGGCAAGAGTGTGGGCTTCAAGATCCAAAATAATGATATCCACTCACTCCATTGCTTCTTTGAAATCTCCAGGTAAAGGAAAATGGCACGTTTGTCCTAAGACATTGCTTGGGTGCAAGTAGTGGTGGCCAAAAACTGAGGAAAAACTGGCACGAACAGGCACAACAGGCACAACAGGCACAAAAAACGTTAACGTTGAGTTTGCTTACAGTGCTTATGAAAAGAATGGAGCATGTATTTAACTTTTGCATTCCAAGCCACAGATGTCAAGTGATTTTTTTTTTTTTTTTTACTAAGGTCTGATGAGAACGACATCAATCTCCACTCTGTCGTAATCCAGGATACCATTTTAGCAAAGAAAGCAGAAGAAGTCCATAATTCACAAGGAGAGTATCGCTAACTTTATGGTTTAATGCATTTAAAGCGTGTTAATTTATATAAGAATATCAACATTGTGTCATGTTATCGATATGGTATAGGGCAAGTGGACTCATTTGGACATTTCTGATCAGCTAATGATCTGTTACTAGATCTAGAATACCATGATAGGTAGGCCTTCCCTGTTTTCATGGTTTTCAAAAGCAAATAAAAAAGGAAAAAGGAGTGTCCAGACCAAGTCATCTGACACTTGACTGACCCATTAAATCAAGTTAGCTATATATTATTCCCCATCTGAGGTATCCTCAAACTTCATTTTCCTCTTTATTATGTTTCCTTTATGTTGTTGTCAGCATTTTATAATCATTGTGTTGTCATAAGGATCGATATGCATTAACATCTTTGAGTGTTGAATCAATAAGACTTCACCCACTTTGGGAGTCAAGAAAGGTCTCGTATAAAGCATGCAAAATTCGCCACAGCGCTAAATACTCATGACCATAGGCGCCGGAAGTGGGGGGGGGGGGCAGGGGGGGGGGGGGCGGCCGCCCCCCCAATCCAAAAAGTGGGGGGACAAAACGCATTTTTGCCCCCCCAAAAAGCCCCCCCCCCCCAAAAAAAAAAATAATAATAATAATAATAATAATAAAAATAAATGAATAAACAAAGAAAATAAAATTTATATATATGAATAAAAGGGAAAAAATATGGCTACAAACGGCAGCTTTTGGACTGTAAAAATTGGTCAAAATTTTCAAGCTCGCTCGCTTCGTTCGCTCGCATCCAGCAGTTGAGCCCGGTGCGCCTCCCCCTTAATTTCTAAAGCGAAAAACATAGCTACGACGGCAGTTGTTGGACTCTAGAATGTCAAAATTTTCAAGCTCGCTCGCTTCGCTCGCTCGCATTGAATCGCTATGCCATTCTCCTAATGTTGCTGACAGTAACTGCCAGTAGTTGCGCCCGATGCCCCCACCCCTTAATTTCCAAAGCGAAAGATAAATATAGCTGCAAACGGGAGTTTTGGGACTGTAAAATGTCAAAATTTTCAAGCTCGCTCGCTTCGCTCGCTCGCATTGAATCGTTATGCCACTCTCCTAATGTTGCTGCCAGTAATTGCCAGCAGTTGCGCCCGATACCCCCCTTAATTTCCAAAGCGAAAGGTATAGTTACAAACGGGAGTTTTGCGACTGTAACATGTCAAAATTTTCAAGCTCGCTCGCTTCGCTCGCTCGCATTGAATCGTTATGCAACTCTCCTAACGTTGCTGCCAGTAATTGCCAGCAGTTGCGCCCGATGCCCCCCTTAATTTCCAAAGCGAAAGATATAGCTACAAACGGGAGTTTTTGGACTGTAACATGTCAAAATTTTCAAGCTCGCTCGCTTCGCTCGCTCGCATTGAATCGTTATGCCATTCTCCTAATGTTGCTGCCAGTAATTGCCAGCAGTTGCGCCCGATGCGCCGCCCATTTAATTTCAAAAGTGAAAGATATAGCTACAAACCCCAGTGTGGGGACTGTACGGCCGTAATCTGGCAGAACTCCCTAAGTCGATTTTGGTCGATTTTCAGGTTTTGAGTGTTTTGAGTGTTTTTTCTCATGCTCTTTCAAGTGGGCCAAAAAATAAGTTGTGAATCGGTACAGAAAGTTATTTTTAGAAAGTGATTTTGGCAAAATTCCTGAGGAGAGAGGGCGATTAATCTGGCAGAACTGCGTAAGTCGAGATTCGAAATGAATTTTCCGATGTTAATCAGGCAGAACTGCGTAAGTCGACTTACGACAACGCTTGGACCAAGGTGTTCCTGCGTCCCGCACGGACATGGTATATCTTAACACGCGCGTGCGCGACCTTGGTAGTGACGAACGCGCTGCGCGTTCAGGTTAGCAGTGCCTAGCTAGCTAGCTAGCTAGCTAGACACGTCGTGCGGCTACGTGTATTGTACACGACGACAGTCACGCTAAAGCAATAACCCTCGTTACTCTTGGGGGAAATTGCCACTTTCTTTCCCTTCATAGACTGGCAGGCTTCAAAACAGGTCAATATGCGGTATGCCTTACTATTAAGTTTTGCTACAATCTAGTGTTTTTTAAGCCTAGAGCATTTCTAGATCTAACAAACGTTATAGTTTTCATCTTGTCTGACATCACGCTCCAGTCAACTTTAGGCCTACTTGGTACTGCTGCAGCACTTGTCCATGATTGTTAGTGTACGTGAAATCAATGTACTGTGCGGTAGCGTAGTAAAGTGGGAGTTAAGTCCACTTCAAGGGAATATCAACTTACCAACTACGCCAGGCTGACGATGGGCTTGATTCGGGTGGATTAATGCAGGTGTATGCCTTGTAGTACTTTCCTTTCCCAAACCGTGAGTCCATCAGCGTCGAGTCAAGGTCGTGGGGGTCAATTGTCACCTGATACAGAGTTGGATATGTCAGTCAGGTGACCCCCTAGTCAGGTTAAAGTCACAGTCCGGGTCTGGTTAAGGTCGTGAGGTACAGTAGATAAGAGGGGAAGTTAAAACCAACCATCCCCCCAAACCAAATCCCACTACAGTCTCCCCCGTTTTATTAAATAGGAGCCCCCGTACTGTGATTAACAAACCCAAATTAAACCCCATAAAAATCACCTTAAACTATGTCTACTTAAAACATCCCACAAACAGGGGGAATTCACGTCCAACCGTGGACAACTATAAAAACAGTTAACAATTTGTAAACACTGGGAACAGAACGTCCCTATTCAACACTAGGCGAACACTGGCTTGGGCAACAACAATGACCCAAATACTCAACAACAGTGAAACATTTTAATCACACCTATTGATTTGTAATTGTCATCCCGGACTATGATTTAGTCCCCTGTTTTTTTCTTTGCTTTGCTTGCAAACTCTAACAATAATTGGAGACCAAGGTCCCCTCGGCATCCAGAGGTTTTCCCTACATTACAAAAACCAAATTTGCTCTAAAAATACACCGTATTATCCAAAATAAAACGGGGATTACCTGATTATTTTTGCCACAAATGCAATTAAGCACGTGCAAAATTGTCTCCCATAAGAAATGGAATAAAAACAATAACACAATATAAATAAATACCTCTGGAACTGACTTCCACTTAGTCGGAGGCCTATATGCATAGCACCTCTGGTATCTGCCGTCAGCTTAGCGGGGTCCAGACAATGGGATGGCATTGTCCTGGCTGGTGGCATCAATGCCCTGTGCTACCTGCTCCTGCCTACCCTCTGCCAACAATACAACTCTAGCAAAAGCTGACTTAGTGGGACACCCGCTGAAGCATTTCACTATTCAGCTCCCATACGGGAAACCGTTGTGTTGTAGCTGAAGTAAGCATGTGGAAACGCCTTCCTCCACGCCACTGCTTCAGTGGCAGCCGGCTGGCAGCAATGGATGTGGACCCGCTGGTGATGGGAGCAATGCTCTAGCTGCCCATACCAATTCAGTGGAATAGGTGACTGTGGGATCCACACACCCAGTAGGAGGATCCAATTCTGGAGTCCTTCTTGGGCTATGAAGGTCTTGGGCGGACATGATGATCCAGCCCCACCTCCTAAGATTGCATTGGTTCTGGAGTCGCACATTGGCACTTGAAGGCGATCCAACATCAATGCTGTTGCATGCGGGATTTGTCGCATGTATCCCCCGTCACCTCCCACCTGGGTCCCACACCATCCTTGTTTTATCCCTTGGCTCTATGCCAGTGCATTCCCCAAGGTGAAATTCATCTACCCTGGCTACCTGAACCTCATGTGGTGATGCTGTAAGGGGGACCACATCGTCAACTTTCTCTGCAAAGGGCGCCCAGTTGTCGTGTGCTTTCCTACAGTATGCACACCCCCCGCACGGCAAGTCCTTCAATTTGAATCCCAACCTGAATTCCTCGCAGAAGGGGGTTGCAATGGGGATACGCGAAAGGGCATCTGCATTGACATGCTTCTTGCCTGGACGGTGTTCCACCTGCATCTGGTATTGACTCAATTCTTCCATCCAGCGGGCAAGTTGGCCCTGCGGGTACTTGAAATTCAACAACCAGAGCAGACTGTGGTGGTTCGTACGCACTGTAAAGGGCTTCCCTAAGAGATAATGACGGTACTGGCGTGTAAACTTCACCACTGCCAGGAGTTCCCTGCGGGTAACACAGTACCTCCTCTGCTCTGAGGACAGAGAGGTACTCCCGTACGCTATGACCCTTTCCTCTCCCTGTTGTTCTTGCAACAGTCCAGCCCCGATTGCTTCATTTGAGGCATCGGTGTCCAAGATGAACTTGCCTCCCTGTATGGGCATCGTCAGAACTGGGGCCGAAGTTAGCAATTGCTTGATAGTATCAAATGCTTCTTGCTGGTCTGAGCCCCATTGAAACTGATTCTTCCCCGTGATGCGGTACAGAGGTACTGCCACCGCTGCATAATCTTTCATGAAGGCCCTGTGATAATTGGCCAGGCCTAAAAACCTCTCCACCTGTTTGGAGCTGGTGGGCACTGGCCACTCCAACACCGCCCTCACATGGTCTGGCTTGAGCGAGATACGGCCTCGTCCCACCTCCCGGCCTAAGAACTCCACCTGTTTCCGAAAGAGTTCACATTTCTTGGGCTTGAGCTTCAACTGGTAAGTCTCAAACCGTCGAAGAACATCCTCCAGGTTAGCTAGGTGGTCTGCCACAGACTTACCTAGGACGACTATGTCATCTAGGAATGCGAGGACTGTATCCCAGGTAAGACCACGCAGCATCAAATCCATTGCTCGGGAGAATGTGGCGGGTGCATTGCAGAGACCAAACCCCATTCTCACGAATTCATACAACCCATACTTCGTTGGGAATGCAGTCTTCTGTTGGTCTTCCGTCTTAATATGCACCTGCCAGTAAGCTGAGTTGGCATCGAGCTTCGAAAACCAAACTGTGCCAGACAAGGTATCAAGGCATTCTTCAATGTTCGGCAGAGGATATACATCCTTCCGCGTTACCGCATTCAAGGCCCGATAATCGATACACCACCGCACCGTGCCGTCCCTCTTGCGCACCAGCACCGGAGGTGATGCCCACTCCGACTGAGAGGGCTGGATGACACCTGCTCTCTCCATCTTGTCGAGGAGCTTTTTCTCCTCTGCAGCGAAATTCACTG
>NW_027273763.1:0-6334 GCF_040938485.1 Diadema antillarum | reverse complement strand
TCTTGCCTTTGTGCCCAGGCAGCCGTGAATATATCAATCCACTTGATATCAGTAGGGGTTGAATTTAAAAAAAAAAAAGAAGAGGAAAATATCCTGAGGGTGTTCAAGCGCAACAATACTTTGCATTGCAAAAGGCTCTATGCCACAATACCCTACCCAGTGCGGGGGGGGGGGGGGGGGGGGGGGGGGGGGGGGGGGGGGGGGGGGGGGGGAGAGAATTTTTCTCTACAGGGTGACTGTTGTTGTGCAGAAAGATTTCAAAATGGGACAGGTATTTCTTATATTTTGAGTGTCTAATGAGGTTTTGATACAGTGCAATGATAGATGATTGGGAAAAGTGCAACTATTCAAACAGAATTGATACCAACAACATTCCTTGTTTGAGAAAAAAACATGGATGAAAAGACAATCATTAAAGTATGTGAAATTGAGAAGAAGAGATTTTCCTCCCCCTCCCATTTAAGAAAAATATATACATATATTTGGCAACTCCAGTGAATGGAATAAGAAAATATTATAGTCAGCATGTGGTGGGATGGTCTTTGGGCATTGATCATTGTTCGGTACTTTGTGTCGATGGTTGCATTGAATTTAAATGGCTCAACAAACTATATTGAGGTATACATGAGTTAAGAGCTCAGTGCATTTGACTTCAGAAATTTGGTGCATTATATGCTTTGCTGGTGAATGGATTCCATCAACCAAAACATGATTTGGAAAAAAAAAATGCTTAGAATGAGCCTTGTTGTTGTCTCCATCTTTTGCTCCCTTCCCATAGCAGATTTCAATATCAGAACTATTGTGTTTGTTAAAGGGATGATACAGTAGGCACCTATTGGTGGAGATGAAAAATTGGGCTTTTAACTTTTTGCAAGATACCATGAAAACACATATGAAATGGTACAGAGCATACCACTTTAAGAGGTATACAAAGTTTATTTGATGAAAATTGGGTTTGGAATGACTGAAACATCAAAAAAACAGAGGAAAACAAAGCAATCATAAAAGATGTGGGTCCCACACTTTATTAGACTTGCTCTGTTTAGGATATCTCAGCCATTTCAAAACCAATTTTCATCAAATAAACTTTGAATTCCTCATGGAATTAAATGCTCTTTCATATTTCATACGAGGTTTCTCATTATCTCATTAAAAATATTAGAAACCCAAAATTAGGTCTCAACCAAAACTGTACAATCCCTTTAACATCACCTGTGTGAAGGCAATAACAAATAACTAGCATGGCCTGCTACCCTACTAACTTCCCCCTTTCAAAGAAAATGATACGTGAAGTATGAAAGAATTTGTGATTTTAATTATGTACATACACTCCATTACTGATGAAGCTCAATTTGATTTTAACTCACCAGCAGTTGGAGGAATAGCCTGTTGCCTATTAAATTTTCATATTCTTTTTGGAAACCCCTTGACAGATTTTTCACCAAACTTGGCGGGTAGCATCCATAGTAGGATGAAAGGATCTTAATTTACTCAAATGGGCACCTTATCCACCCACCCCCACCCCCGTCCCCCAGCCTGAAACCCCCTAGATTAAGAAATCTTTACAATTCTTCTTCTCAAGAACCAGAAGTAATAGAGCTTAGTTGGTGCTATGTGTATAAGTGCTTAGTTAATGTTTATCAGTTTTATAGTTTGACTATGTTTCATTACTGTTTATTCACTTTCCTGGTTGAAGTCAATAAAATCAAAGGACTTTTTAAGTATCTCCAGCTTTCTTCTGTTAGTGAGCCTCCCACAAAATTGTGAAATTTGATCAATGCACTTTGTCTTAGCATACCATGCATACAGGGATTAAAGGTACCGTACAGTAGGCCTACTAGTTGAGGTGAGGATTCAGGTTCATAACATTTTTTGATGGGGTTAATGAGAAACTCTTATGAAATATGAAAGAGCATGTAATTTCAAGAAGGATTCAACATTTATTTGATGAAAATTGGCCTTGAAATTGCTGAGATATCCAAAACCACGACTTTTATTAGGATCTCTTTGTTTTTCCTTGTTTCTAGATATTTCAGTCATTTCAAAACCAATTTTTACCAATTAAACTTTTGATTCCCCTCAAAATTGTATGATCTTTAACATTTCATAGTGTGGTTTCAAAATATCTTGCAAAACGTTACAAGCTGAATCCTCATCTCAACCAGTACTGTACAGTTCCTTTAAAACCATCCTTCTTTTTCGCTTGAATGTCAATTGAACGAATACATTTTGGGAGTATATAAAGTACAGTGCGTGTAAAAAGCATTTGTCTTGTTTACAGAGTCATGAATCAACTTATCACACATTTTTGTAGAATTTATTACACGAGTCACAAAAATCTGCAATTCAACAAAGAGGAAGCTGTGGTTTTGTGAATTTACTTTGCTGTTAGATGTGTCTTTATTTAAGAAATCAAGATGTTTTTTTGACATGGGTCTGTGCAGCTTAGCATTTAATGGCCGCCTTTATCAACTCTCCCACCAACACTTTTCAATACCCATCACCATCAAAATGTGTGTGCAGAGATCTTTTTGATCACATTTTTGGAGTTGTTACATTTATCATATCTGTCGTGAGTGGAGACGGAGAACTTGTCATTGCACAACTCCATTGCACAGTTTGACCTGAGGAGCGAAGATGTGTAGTTGGCAGTGGATGGCGTGGGCAGGTCTGAGCTATAACTGTGTTTCAAAACCACCTTGCATTTATCTTCTTCATAGAAATGCTTTCTGGCTAAAATGCATATGATATTGCAATTGCCTTTTTGTCTGCATTTCAGAAAGGCATTTCTAACCCCTTAATCAAAACAGCTGTGAATATATCAACTGCTGAAATCTCTCAGAAGTTGTTTGGAAACCTTAATTCTATGCCAGAAGTGAGTTGATCAACGCACCCTATGTGTTGCCCACTGACAATTGAATATTGCTAACAGGAAGAAATGACCAGTAAAAAAAGTATGAGTCTATGCAGATGTGACCAGAAAGATTTAAAGGCATTGACAAAGTGAAACAAATATGGCATCAAAACGAATCAAAAAGGCTATCATCATGCGATTTTACTTCATACTGCAACTGGGAAATTCCATGAATTCCAAGAGACCATCAAAAAGTCCCTGTCTCCCTTTAAACATTTCCCAGCATTATAGGAATGCCTTTTTGCACTTCGTTAGACTTTGCCCCATGATAGCAATACACACATGCATATATTTGATTCATGCGCGCACACCCCAACTACGTATGAATAAGGACAATGCTGCTATCTTCATTTTTGTTTTGTCAGGTATCTTTTATTCCCCAAGTTTAAACTATCAGACTGAAGGTCAACATTGAACAATGGGTTGCACACATATGGTTTGGAAGTACTATGCATGAGTATCAACCAAGTATTTATAAGTCCTTCAAACCTAATAAGTAGAATGCACAATTATGTATCAGCATTAATTTCATTTTTTATGTCGTCATTCTGTTTTATAGTCAGTTGTTTCAATTTTTTTTATATTGTTTCTTATGTTTTTTCTTGGCAAAGCTTATATTGATAAACATGCATACACACTTACAAGTGTACATTCTTGGATGCTTACTATGGAGGTCTGGGAATTATGACATTGCAACACCAAACTACTGCTCTCTTAATTTAAACACTTTTTGGCAGTATTCCAAATGTTCATTAGTCTGAAAGTAAGGTTTAGTATTCCAAAGTTCATTTATCCAAGAATAGAAAGAAGGTGTGTAAGATGAAAAGAATGTGGACCCCCTGTGGAAACCCAGCTCTGCTGATCAGGGTGTTCCACCCCATGAAGTGGCAATAAATTCAAATCAAATCAAATCAATAATCAATGTTAATAACTTTGAGCTTCATGTCATTTTTGGATTAAACCTTCAGAATAACCAACCTCATTTCATTTTAGGATTAAAGGACCTTTGCAATACTGAACCTTATTCAATTTGCAGAATAACAAAACTTTAAAGTAATGAACATTTAAAACAATGAACATCCGGAATAATGAACCTTTGGAACAACTGACTGTAACCTTATTTCCAACCTCCATGTTTAATTTTCAGAGGTTCTCGATTTTACAATGTCAAAGACTTTACTAGCATATATATGACCAGACAGCTCAGTCTTTTTTTTCTTTTGTACCTCACACATTGTTATGCAGTACATTTAGCTATGCAAGTGCACATATACAATATATGATTATGAATTCCCCTTCCATGCGTGATATGAAAGTGTTTCCAGTTTGTGCTGTACAGACAATGTTGTTCTCACATACACCACACACTGGACTAATTCAGCATCAAATTTGGGAACAGCATAGTTTCAAGTGAGCATACACAAAAGTAATAAGCTTATCATAATAGTCACTTGTCATCTGTTGAATGATGAGATCAAAGATGGAGTTATTCTCCATAGAGTATAAAGTTAGAATGGATCTGCAGCTTCATGGTATGATGTGTGCATAGACTTTGTGTATTTTGTTTTGTGTACTGAATGTGGCAGCCGCACGCAGGGCACAATTTTTTTTTTCGCTAACAAAGAATAGAATGAATTTCAAAGGAATACAATTATATTTGATCAATGATATGTATACTGAACTTCCTCATTTCTTGAAATATAAATGTACAAGTGTAACTATAATTATATTCAACTTGTGCAATATTTGGCTGTGGTTCATGCAACTATTTCTAATATCCCATCTAATTCTGTCAGAAAATAATCATTCATAATCATAAGCTTTATGTACCAGTCAGTGTTTTGGTGCAGTGTTTCTAAGTGTAATGATGTATGTTTGGAATATATCTTCCAATAATGCTGCATATGACATTTTTTACAAGAAGCACCCGTAAAGTATAGTGTGCTGCATCACATTTTAATCAAAAAGTAACAGATTGCTGAAAATTTCCCTAAGAAAGTCAGTGAAATTATATTTTCTTGAATTATAAGGTACATGCCTGCTATTTGCCCAGTGGAAATTTTTAGGGCAACTCATAATTTTCATTGTGTGGCATCCTTTTTTGTTTCCTATAAAAAAGATTTCCAGTATACATTTACAGGTTGTTTTTGTTGTTTTTTTTTCACTTGGCAAAGTTGAACCACCATAACCAGCAATTGATCTCTCTATTTTGAATCCATTCATTTTGCTACACATTTGTATTATGACAGGCAGTGACATAGTAACAAAAAAGAAATCTCTGATATATTTATGTATAAATATATATATATATATATATATATATATATAGTATATATATACAGTATATTGCAGTATCTTCATTCACTAAAAGTAGAAGATATACCTCTTGCAAAACAAATAAAAACAAAAAAGACAAAACAAAACAAAGCAAAACCCTTGCACTACGACTTTTCTAATTTCAGCATATTTTGGCAGATGGCATTTTCAGCTGATTTTTCAATTATATACGTTGTTCTAATCATGTCACTGTATAGTATCTATATTACTATCTTGACTGATGGTGCGTGTCTTTATAGGTCAAATAGGTCAGTGTTTTTTATGACAGGTTAAAGATATTTTATACGTCATGTATCTTTGAGATATAGGGTTTGAAGTCCAGTGCAAGCTATGCTCAGTAGCAAGGTAAACAGAACAGCTAGATAACCAACCTCATCTTTATGCAGGCTCCATCATAATTATTTCATGTGTCCACCAGTATGAGAAATAGACCCAATACTGACCATTTACTTTCATGTACAATATGTACAATTATTTGAGTGTTTATTCGTTTTGTGATATCATCATTTGAGAAAAACAAAATCAAAATGTCAACAAAATGAATGCAATTGGAACAAACTAGAAAATGGAAATCTTGAATTTGAAATCATTTGACAGTATTTGAAAATTGAATGTGTGATGTTTTTATTCATTAATGTTTACTTTGTGCATTTTTATTTTGTCTACAGGCAAGGACATCTTGTGCCATCTGACAACCTTCCAAGGGGTAAGTTTCTTTGGGGTCATAGTTTGAAATGACAGTTCATTAACTTGCTGCCTCTCAGATATAATTATCATCCATACATTCATGCTGAAGATTGCCCTTTAAATCTCCCAGTGTTATAGAAGTCAGTGTCTCAGAGTCTACCACATTAGCTCACTGTATGCTGCGTCTAGAGTGCGCCTTCATTCTACACTGCAAAAACAGTGGTGTTAGATTTAACACCACTGGTGTTGAATCTAACACCGGCCGAACTTCAATAAAGGACCACACCATCTGGTGTTGAAGTAACACCGTCTCTGGTGTTATAAATATCCAACACCCATGGGTGTTAAAGGGTGTAAAAATATACCAACACCAGCCTCGGTGTTTTTTCAACACTT
>NW_027273762.1:0-13721 GCF_040938485.1 Diadema antillarum | reverse complement strand
GGTCATGTGCCTTGAAGGTATTGCATCACCTAAATTATCAGGAGCACTGAAAAAAAAAATAGAAAAAAAAATAACGCTTTTTCTCTCTTACTCTAGTCTTAGTCAATGTGCACCTTTGTGCAAGTTCATTCACCGGCTGTGTTGGTCCGGCGGCTCTTCTTTATAAAGAGATCAATTTAGGTCAATATAAAGCAAGCAGCCCATAATTCGACCATAAATTTAACACCATCCAAAATTTGACCACTGGCTGTTATCATGCAATACCTATTGCTATGGATAATTTTCTGCACGCAGTCAAGTTTTGGCAAGGAGCCGAACCTTGGTGCTTTTTTTTTTCAGATCAATGTAGAAACTAGAATCTAGTGGTATGTACATTAGTAGTACCTAGAATTAGAATCTATAAGTTTATTGAATTAACAATTAGTCCTGTTAATATCATTTTGAGGTCTAAATTAATTCATCATCATGCCTTCATTTATGTCATGATGACTGAAAGTGATGATTGATGATGTATCATGTGATAACATGAGTCAATTTTTTTAATAGTCATGAATATGATCATGATCTATCAAAGAGATTTGTTTTCCTCTCCACCACTAGAGGGCGAACAATACAATGTGTCAATGCCATTGGTGTCAGTGATTCATGGGGGCTGCCATTACCCACTTAGTAATGGGGAACTTTGCATACTGAAGTGGCATTTTTTGCAGCGCATATACGCACTTCTGAGTTCTTACGAGATTGATACGATACGCACTAAGTCACTTCTTGATTTGGCTGCTAAAGCTGCTCCTCGTTTGCTAGCATGTTAACACTGTTACAAGTGTTAGCATGAGGGGTGAGCTGAGCCTAACGCTTCGTCGTCTTCAAAGTGCTCACAAAACAATAGTAAATTTACAGGGTGTATGCATACTGTCTAGTACTCCACACTCTCTAGATAGCAGTTACTATTGGGGAAAAGCTCTCTGTGATCTATCATCTTCTCCAGCATTTATCCAGTACAAAGTGTCAAATTAGAATTTTGGTCTAGACTCTATTCTACTTTATAGCAATGAGCTACTGTATACGCTATAATTTTCGCGTACATAATTTTTCGCGAATTGCTGATGTCACACATTTTCGCGAGTGGTTAAATTCGCGATTGAGGGACCAGAGAAAATATGAAGCGGCAAAGAAAGTGTGAATTTTCAACTTACTAGCAACGAATGCTACCACAGCTACTGGGCTGTGTATACTAGTAGTTAGACGTGGACATGCTATATGTACGTAAACAAGCTTTGTACGTAAACAAGCTTAGCCAGTATGGTCTGTTCGGTAAGCCGTAAAAATGTTGGTATCGTCAAGGCAAGGGATTCATTTTTTGATGGTAATATTTTCGCGTGTTGTTAATTTCGCAAATAGCTCCCGACTCGCGAAATTCGCGGAAAATAAAACCCACGCGAAATATATAGCGTATACAGTAGTATGATTGTTGTTCCAATGGTAAATGTGATCGTGTACAGCAGGACTAAATTTATATCTCTGCGTTAACCATTAACTAGATCTACAGTACAGTACAGTAATTCAGTTCGGGAAACCCACTCACAAGGGGGGCCCCTCCTTATAAGTAACCCGTCCCCCTTATAAGTAACCCCCGGGGCACCCCTTATAAGGAGTCTCCACGCTTTTTTGCAATGCAATGCGAAAATGAAAGGACTGCGGCAATTCACTTGATTATGTCCATAAAGCTTCACAAGTTTCCTAGTTACTCACGAAATTTGAGCAAAATCGGTTCGAGGCATCATATCTAAAATCATGGATTTAAATGCGATGTCAAACGACTTTCGTTCATTCAGGTGGCTTTAAATGAAGGAAAAATAACAAAAGTAACGAAATAGTCAACCACCTACCTTTGCAATTGGTATGCATATTATACAAAAGGATACGTTCCCATAGGGTTGTCCAGTTGAAGTTGTCCCTAAACAAAAATCTTAAGTTGAAACTTGCAAGTTTCGCCGATGAAGCTTGAAATTTCCAACAGCTCCCGCATTCAGCAAGTTGTTCGCTGAACAACCCTATGGGAACGTATCCTTTTGTATATATGCATACCAATTGCAAAGGTAGGTGGTTGACTATTTCGTTACTTTTGTTATTTTTCCTTCATTTAAAGCCACCTGAATGAACGAAAGTCTCCGTACTCAGTCGCCACGTCTGCACTCAAGCATTGCCGCGCCGCCGCGCCTGGCGACACTCACGCCAGTAATCGCTCGCATTTCAGCATTCGCATGGGTCGTTTGACATCGCATTTAAATCCATGATTTTAGATATGATGCCTCGAACCGATTTTGCTCAAATTTCGTGAGTAACTAGGAAACTTGTGAAGCTTTATGGACATAATCAAGCGAATTGCCGCAGTCCTTTCATTTTCGCGTTGCATTGCAAAAAAAGCATGGAGACTCCTTATAAGGGGTGCCCCGGGGGTTACTTAAGGGGGACGGGGTTACTTATAAGTAGGGTGTCTGGTAGATTTTTGCAACTGGAGAAATACAAGTCATTTCACACTAAAACATACATATCCATAATGTCCATAGTTTACATAATACATGTGCAAAATTTCTCACCATAATCATGAATAATAGTGAAGTTATGAGCAAATAAAAACAGGGTATTTTTCATCCTCACGCTGTCAAAACCTTGGCGAAAAAGTGGGTCGCGAGCGTAATGAAATTCACTGTCAAGCGCACTCCAGTGGGCGGTTCTATTCACTGCGTTCATCACATTCAAAGCGCGCGTGTTTCTAAGGCTAAGCGCGCATCCTTGTCAGCTAGCACACACCTACCCAGCCAGCTGTGTTACGTGCGAGGCCCGCTTCGATCCCGCGGCACGCACTTGTACTTGCACTCGCACCACCGAACTAAATAGTTCGGTGACTCGCACGCGATTTGTACACACGGGTTTACGTACGAGACCGATGACCCATCATACATACAAACGTAGGTCTAACAGCGCGGCGGAGTAAAAGCGCACACAGTAGTAGTGCATGTGCGATATGTAGTACAGTGTACATGGAGACGCGCACATGTACCGGTACTCACGTTACGTACCGGCGGTGCGCTATAGCAGCTAGGTGCGGAGGCTGAACATCGTACCTATGCATGCAAAACCGACTCGACTGTATGGAGCTTTGCGTAAGTGCGCGCCGTAACCACGAGTCATGGCGTGTAACTAACGTGTCTAGACTTGTAGGCCCCGCCTCGCTTAGTTCGCTGATGCTGTTACTATGCTGACAAGGGTATCTTAATCGCTATTTCGCGGGTTTATCCTGGGGAATAAGCGAAAAACCAATGCTATTTTTGGATTCAGCACCATTGAATCCTCCTACACTGGTATGGCCAGTTTCACAGTCGGACGGAACAGCCGAGTTATAGCGATGTTTAGGCTTAAATCTGAATTTAGGTAGCAATACGTCTTGATATCTAAACTCGGCGTAGGACAAGAAGAATGAGACCACCACAAGCTTTCATATGATACCAAATTTATGGAGATTTGTTCCCGGGATAAACCCGCGAAAATGCCCGAAAGGTGATTTTAAGCCAAAATTGTGGGTCCACTTTTTGACCGAACGCGCGCCCTACGTTTGCCCATTGCCCAACACGCACTGAACGCATCTGGTAGTCGTAAGTTTATTTGAAAATGCTAGCGCTTTTGCATTCAAAATGTGACTTTCGTGATATCATTTAGTATCGAAGATAATATGATAGATTTCTCTTATTGTAAAAAATGTTTTGAAGTAGTTTTATGTTCTGTAGATGCATATAGACCTAGAAAATCTAGTTCAAAGATGACTTGTGAACTCTCGACTTTTGCGTGAATTTCGAAGGGGATGACAAAGCGCATCGCGCTACCGACGCCCTAGTATAAGGGGGACGGGTTTACTTATAAGGAGGGGCCCCCCTTGTGAGTGGGTTTCCGAACTGAATTACAGTGATATGAAAAGGAACTTCAAGAAATCGAAGGAAGCCACCTCGATTCTTGACGTGAAATGCCTACACAATCACATTTACTATTTAGACTACGATTTCAGTAATTCATGTTCATTTCACCACAACATGAAATTACATGAATGGGACTGCACGACAGAGTAGACGAACCTGGAACATACAAAGCTTGCATTGCTACAAGATTGGGGAAGATATTTGGCATGGGTGACTGATGAACAAACGAAAGGGTGGTTCCAAACCTGTTTTGCTTGGCTCCGACATTTCTATTGGTGCTGGCTTGTACAGCGCTCGTTTAGAGGAGTCCATTCTTCTTGATCCGACCCTCGCTCCTCTCAGTATGTGCACCGCGGCATATCAAGTTCGGTCGTTCGTCTCGTTGTTTTCGTACACATTTTATATCCCCATGATATATGCCTTTACCAAAGAGCGTACCTTTGTTATTTGGCGCCCGCCGCGCCGACGAGCTACTTCTCCGAATGAGGGCGCTAGCGCTAGCTAGCACTGCCGTGCTTGTTCGATTTTCCAAATTTTCAAAGTGAAGTTTGACTACAGCATAGGACCCCCAGATAATTATTCGTAATTTTACACCAAATTAATAAATAGGCCTATTCAAGAAAATTATCAGTCTAAATTACATCTGAACAGAAAATATAGACACATTCTAAACCTAGTAATTAGAGAAGTAAGTAATGCAGACTACTGTTCAATAATGACGCTAATGCATGGTTTATTGTTATAACATTTTATAAATATGTAATATTGCGAAGTCAAAGTAACTTTTACTCTTTGAGGATGTCGAAGCCCCCAAGTATAGGTAAGGCAGAGAGGTAATTTCAAAGAGAGACCACTATAATATTGCGTAAACTGGGCGAGAAAACAAAATGCGGAGGAAAAGGTAATAAGTTTGTATAGAAGATTAGGTGCTCGATGAAAAGACAGGTGTTGTGACGTTAAAGAAAGAAAAAGACCCTAATAATATTGCGTCGAGAGCATGTCATCGCTCATGGGATATAGATTACAATATGATAACCTGTTTCCGCAGAGGCTGTGGAACCGGGGAGCTGCTGCGAGTGCAGCCACCCCTCCCCATATTCGCATTTTCGGTAGTAACAAAACAAACATAATGAACAAACTCGTACAAAGACATGAAACAAGACTAAAGAACAAACAGAACTTTAACAGCAATCGAATTGTTCCATTTTGCTGACCGAAAACTCTAACTTGATTTTAAAGCTATCCACCTGTAAAGAAACAATTTCCACAGATGTCTCTCACAAGTCATTATTTCACAATGAAATTACGTATATTTTTTAATAACCCGGGTTGTCGAAATGGTCGAATTTGACAAACCAACACTCAGTGTAGAAGTTCATTAATTGAGATGAGACTATGAAATTGATAAATCCCGGCAGTATTGATACAGGAACAATCAACAAAAAAGAAAGTAAAGCCATATCACAATATTACTGTATTTAACGTTGTCTATGATACAACACGCGATGGATCGTCATCTGAATCAATACTATTTTAACTATTATGATTATGCTTGTCATCAATTTTGCCACATGCTTAAGTGTTGAATGTATTAACTTTTGTAAATGCAATATAGTAAGAATTGTATAAATTCATATTAGTTTTAATAAAGTAGTAATAAAAGTCCTTTACACTATAACATAGCAGTTTACATGCAGAGAAAAGGTATTCATACTCATCTTGAATACAACTGGAAACCGATGGGCCACAAAATATCATTCAAGTGTCTTTGAGCAGGGAGGTGAGACCTCCCTGGTCTGCGTAATACAATTCCTGCTAAATCATGATCAGTTTGTTGGTTTTTTGTTATCTTATGAATAAAGTCTTGTAGTTATGTTCGAGTTAGCCCATATTTGGATGAAGTAGTGGTCACCGAAAACCAGCAATCTGCTGGATATTGTTATAATTCAATAGTTATCATTGCTATACTTCTGCTAATGCGACGTACTGATAACTGATAATGACGTAAGTGATGATTATCATTATCATACAGAATTATAGTTAGTCGTTTATCGTTATTATTATCATCTTTCGAGCGTGCATTACGGTGGCGTTGCATTGTGTGTGTGTACCTCAGAATCAATTTCGGTTGGATTATATTCAAGATGTCTCCAGTTCACCAGACTTTGACTACCCAGAGGTAAGTTTATCGATGAGGGTGTGGGTAAGTCCTGAGAGCACTGGTATAATATGGTACCTGTGTAGTTTTAAAAATGCCTCAGATTTAGCCTGGTTAGGATTATTTTTGAAAGGGAATGTTTAAAAGTGAGGGGTTTGAATATGGGGGGGGGGGGGGAGTAGATGGAGTCAGATGGCCCACTGTGAAGTTGACATCGGCAGCTTCCCATAATGGGGTCCAAATGTATCACATTATCTTTGTATTTCACAAAAAAGGGGAAAAAATATATCAGCAGTATAATTATTGAGGTTGTTATAAGACAAGCTAGTACTAGAAAAGCTACTTGTAGTACTGTGTTTAATACAACGATACAAGACAATTGTTTTGATGCAGTCCTATCCCAGCTATCTGCCCATGTTAACTGAACAAATTGTAGCTTCCCCCAGGCAGTGTCATATATCGTGATATATTTTTGGCTGCAAGTTGTTATAAATAGCCCGGCTGGGTCTAAAAATAACAGTGTACCACTATTTATAGCACCAGTTGTCTATAAATAGCCTTTCAATTACTTACTCAGTGTTTACCTATCCATCAGCGTAGAATTCCTAATGGGGTGATCCCATGCGCCAAGGGAAGGCTTGGGTGTGGGAGCGAAGCTCATCTTCAAACCACTCAAATATTAAAGTGTTCGCCTGGCTTCTGACATTGCCAGACAGATATGATTGTAGGAGCGAGAAAAGGGGTAATATGCATTCATCACAGCTGAAGATTAGTCAAAATGAAGAAACAAAGGTAGCAATGACAGCTAAAGGCTTTCCAATTCATTCCAATCGCATCTGGAATGGCATTTTCAATATTCCATCTTAAGAGCATCGAAGAAAAAAGGACATTCACATTTGTCTGCGGTAAGAAATTATGATAGCCGATCAATTCTGGCAATATTTTTACAGTTCTTTGTGTTGATGAGACTTTTAGCTTGTTTAAACTTTATAAAATTGTGTTTTTTGTTTTGTTTTGTGTTTATAGGATGGAAAATATATAGCTGTATGGAGTGTTAATATACAGTGTATGTTCATGTAATGATGTGCGTATTCCAATGATAGTAGATGTGCGCTAGCTGTGTAGGCATTGTTGTAAGCCTCTCTCAGGCATTGTGATGTCAGGGAGCTGTTGAATAAAACTTGTTGATTCTCAACAGAATATCCATATGAAACTCACCAAGTTTAAGTTTTAAATTGGCTTGCAAATTTTCAAATATTGGTTATTGTGGGGACATCCTAAGTGTGACGAAAATAACAGTATAGGTACCAGAGACTGTAAATCTAGGGCTGCTAGAAGACATAAACATCATATTTTAAAAGCAAATGTTCGTACCATCAAAGGCAAACGTTATTTTTCTATTAAATGTTTTTATCTTGTGATAAGTTGTCTTTGTTTATGTCATTGTAAAAATATTGAAGGTCATTCTTTGTTCAGATTTTGAAGAGTTCAAGTTAAATTTGGTGAAAATTCAGATTTAGCTAGAGCCATTTATATAGATGGTGAAATATAACATTAGGAAAACACATTTCAATAAGAGTTGCTTGGGTAGTCTACCAAAAAAAAAAACCACCCCAAAACAAACAACAACAATAACAAATACACACACATTAAAAAAAAACAAAAACAAACCGTAAACTTGCCTGGAAGAAAATATTAGAAAAAGTTTGATATTTGCCATGTTGCAAGCTTTTGGCACTTGCTCATATGGCAGAAGAAACTCATACAGTGTATTTCTCTTGTGCAAAAGCTTCATTTTTTTTTTCATTGCAGTGTCAGTGTAGCCATTGAACAACAATTTGTGATATTGTCAGGGATATTCCCATTAAGAATGGGCCCTCTGTAATTCTTTGGCAATTAGACTAACATGTTTACTTTATTAAACAAAATAGTTATTCTAATCTGGCCACAGAAATAGCACACTGTAAAGCAAGAAATATTCACAGCATGAAATTTCAGGAATAGGAGCCGATGGCCTTTTTCGCGGCATGAAGTTTTCACCAATTGCCACTGGCATATACAGCTGTAGCATAGACAAGAACTTTCGTTTGCATTTTAATTTCACGGATCGTGGTTCTTGCAAGTTCGTGAAATTAAACTGCACACAAAAATTTCTGGTTTTACAGTATAGGCCTATATCTATATGCATCTGGTTGCCAGATACTAATTTATAGTTGCCTAGGACCATCAAGAAACTGTACCTGAATTGCATCTATTTCACAGTTTTCTTTCCCTGCTATTTTTTTTTTCTCAATTTTCTCAGTTGCTTTCGTATTGCATAATTTTCACATGCAATTTACAGCATAATGAAAATAAATCAAGGTCAACAAAACAGACTCATTTACATGCTGCAATATATGTGCAAAAACAAAAACAAGCAAACAAAAACAAAAACAAAAACCACACACCCAAAACCCAAACAAACATAACCTGGACTGGAGCTATATTCAGCAGGAGTATCCTGTACGTTTTTAAATAAGCAGTTTGTGGGAATATGCATGTGGTGCATGTGATATCAAATAACAGAGATAACCTAGACTGTAGATAGGATCACAGCTCTGAGCATGGCATGTCTGTGCTGTCTAAATAGGGCCAGTGACCAAGTGCAAACTGAGCTGGGGATGAACTTGCATTCGATTTTCCAGGTTTTCTGTTTGTTTAAATGGGTTTGTAGGAGAGGGCTATTAGGAGGCAGGTGCAAGACAGTGACTGCAACAAACTCTAGGTCATTGGCAAACATTAGTATAGTACACAATATATACACACAGGAGTTTTCATCAATACATAAGCCTCCGAAGCTGGCAGTCCCTCTCTTCCCACCCAAACCCCACACATATTTCATACACATTCTTTCTTATCTGGTATAGACCAAGCCCCTTCACGTGTAATATAAATTTGTGTCTGCTTTTGCTTGTGGTGTTAGTGTTGTGGTGTTATGGATGCTAATTGATTCAGCTAAGTGTGATGCAAAACCCCATACTGGTATTTATAGTCAACTGAGACAAAAATAATTGTTTTGCATCTATAATCCTTAGGGTGTCAGTCATTGTTTTGTTGGATTAACGAGATCTGCAGATGACATGCCCCTGCCTCATTGTTGCATGTTATGGCCATTCAAAGTCTCAATGTCCATATCACTTGAATGAATTCACTACAGAAAAGTCAGATCTCTGAGAAATTAGACCAATGATCTCTCTCTGCACCACACCATGTACAGGATCTAGCCACAAAGTTCTTGTTTGACCACAAGACCCCATGACCACCAGTCCACCTTTGCATTGTACTAGCACTCTTCCATTGTCCGTGGGTCCCATTGTCCTGGCAAGACATGTACCTAGGAGGGACACTCTTCCCCCTCTCTCTATCCCCCCCCCCCCCCTCTTTTTCCATCTTTCCCTTGCTCTCATTCATCTCTTGTGTTAATCCCTTTACAATAGGGCTGTATTCAGTGAAAGGCTGTAGGAAATTCTGTAAAGACAAGACAAGAAGCCATAGTGGGTAACTTGAAAGTGTCTCAGCTCAGTTAGGCAGTAATCTCATTGACAATTACCCCTATCAGCTGTGACAGTCAGTGAACAGCCAGTGCTTGGGCAGTCGCATGCCGGTATTGCAGCATCATTCCGAATTGACTAGAACATCCTTGAAATGCATGAAGAGGGTCATCATGCTCGATGATGTCATGTGACCCCCTTGCTCTATGATAGATCGTGTACATGGCAACCATAGAAATAGCAGGTGCAGTGTTCAAGTTGGTATTACGCCATTTGGAAATACATTTGATAAAACTTGCATGCGACTAAATTCTATGGTCTTTGCACCAGTGTCACAGCTCATTTGAACATGATCTTTTGTATTGAAAGGTAAGAAACCGAAACTATAAGCTGTGCTCTTGCAATCAACGTGATGACTTGCAAAGGATATTTAGTTCTGTGAAATTTAAAGACACTTAAATTCATGTCACATGACTACAGGTGTTAAAGTGCAGAAGGAAAATGTTAAAATACATTTAGCTACACCACTACTTCTTATACTGCTGAATGCTACATAATAATAGTTGTTGAATGAATGATCACCATCAGACATCACATTAGGTTAAAACAAATGCCCCACCCCCCCCCCCCAAAAAAAGGGCAAAAATAAAGACATACAGTGGCAAATAACAACATTTACCACATGGTGAGGTCCATACATATTCGATGTTTCATTAAAATGCCTTAGATTGTGATCATTACATGACCAACAACACTTACACTGAAATCTGCATGAGATCCTTGAGTAAGGACTGACATTCAAACCATTAGACAATATACACATATACATGTACTTTTCCAAAATCTGACACATGTTGCTCACATCATTACAATGTATGTACCCTTGTCTTAAAACCAAAAGGTTATCGTTGAAGTTAATTCACACTTAGTGCAGGATTTCATGTGATTCAGATGTGATCAGTGATTATCAGTTTGGGCCACTTCAGTAGTGTCATCTTGAAAGTTAACAGTGCTCTCAGTTGAACAATTGAATGGGCCTTCAGAGTGGATATGCATTTTGCAAAGATTAAATCTCAGACAGTTAATACAGGGAAGGCATGTATGTAGGCTACATGTAATATAATTCAGACACAAGGTCTTACTTTACCTATCCGTCACTCCCACAAAGTTCGCTCACATCTTGAGGTTGGCAACAGTAAATGCCCCAAAACAAAACCTTGCAAAGGAAATAGTCTTGGAAGAAACAGGCGAACTAGGAAATTTACCAATTACAAAGCCTCTAGCCTTCTTCGGTGGATGCATTCTGCTATATTTCCAAATGTGAGTTTCAAAAATTTAGTATATTTCTGTGTACTGTGAAACTGGAAAATCCATGCAAACTATTATTTTTTGTGTTGTGTGCTGAGTCTTGTAAGATTGTGTGTGTTTTGTAATTTCAGTGACTGTTGACCACTTATCAGGGGTATAGATTCACATTGACAAATCACAGTAAACAAAACATCCACATGCATTTTTGACCTGGTATCAGAAGCCATGTTCTGACGTATTTCTAATCGGAGTAACATTTTATGGCGCAGCAATTAAAATTCAAATTTATACTTCTCTTACCACGACCCTGTGTCCACACGACGGTGGTGGGAAGAAACTCCGACCAATTTACCACGGACTTCGCGGGGATCACCGTGGAGGGTCGGTGTAACTTCCGGAAGTGGTAGCACCGCGCACGTCGACCATACGATTGTTTTTTACCAGCGGTATTTGTCTTCTC
Source organism: Diadema antillarum (assembly GCF_040938485.1). Lineage (NCBI taxonomy): Eukaryota > Metazoa > Echinodermata > Echinoidea > Diadematoida > Diadematidae > Diadema > Diadema antillarum. The sequence continues at coordinate 2,291 of NW_027273762.1, read as the reverse complement.
CATTCTTGTTGATGGAAATTTCTGAGCGCTAGCTTCGTCGCGATCGACTAGGTAAGGTTAGAATTGAACTACACGCACACGTGTACTCGCAAAAAGTCAACATTGCGATTTCACTCCGGAAGTTTTACCTAGGTCATCAGGTATGTAAGTTCAGAGATACTCCAAGGGCTTGCCAGCACGGGCAATTTACTCCGACCGGCTAGTCGTGGTAGCGAGATACTCCTGAGAAAACTCAGGAGTATCTTGGTCGGAGGAAGAGATCGTGGTAAGTTCCTCCGACCGGAGGAAGTTACCACGACCTTGTTCAGATGGGCACTACTCCGACCTTTCCTCCGAAGTTACTCCGACCAAGCTTCCTCCGACCCTTCCTCCGAAGTTACTCCGACCAAAACTGCCCTCGTCTGAACATAGCTAGAGAGAGTGAAATGGGCAAAAATGTTTATGTCTCAAATATTTCGCATTCATGATTTAGTGCTTTTCCACAGGCTGACAGCAAATTCATGCCAAGTATGAGCACACATCTCACCAATGTCATGTCAGAATTCTGAGACAAAGGCAGGCAGGAATGACTAAACTTTTTGGGCCCAGTGTTTACATGTCCACCACCATCTTCAAGACAACCCCTTGGTGATGTGGTAACACCAGCTTTTTTGTTTGACATCACATGGCCCATTCAATGAAGTGTTGTACATCAATGAGTGTGTGTTTATGTTTGTGTGTGTGTGTGTGTGGGGGGGGGGTGTGCGTGTATAGGGGATTTCCTTGAACAAAGAAGGGGTGAAGACAGCGCAATATGATGCAAGCCCGTAATTGCAACTCCTTTGGAATGTAAATTGGCACACATACTGTATACGCTATATATTTCGCGGGGGTTTTATTTTCGCGAATTTCGCGAGTTGGGAGCTATTCGGGAATTTAACAACACACGAAAATATTACCTTCCAAAATGAATCCCTTGCCTTGATGATACAAAAATTTCAGTACTAGTAGTATACCATGTCATATGCTTACCGAACAGACCATATACTGTACTGGCTAAGCTTGTTTACGTACATATAGCACGTCCACGTCTACTTACGAATACTGTAGAGAGCCAATCCATTCATTATCGCAAGGGGACCACTCGTCAGAAATCTAGCGCGATGGACTTAACCACTTAAAAAATGTTGAATTCTAACTTACTAGTTAGCAGAGTTTGGTAAGTTTTTTTCATGCAGTGTATAACTAGTATCATTCTTTTTGCTAGTAAGTTGAAAATTCGCACTTTCTTTGCCACTTCATATTTTCTCTGGTCCCCCAATCGCGAATTTAACCACTCGCGAAAATGTGTGACAGCGGCAATTCGCGAAAATTTATGTACGCGAAAATTATAGCGTATACAGTATATACCAAGGTGTTCATACTTCTAGTGTACACTGCACTTGAGTTTTTGATCTTTTTTAGTATCTTTTTTTGTTAGCTCATGAAAGGACAGTAAATGTCTTTTTATATGTAATGATAGTTTTCACATGTTTCCTAACCATACCCACTGTGACAGGGTTCGAAAATGGCGATGGTCCGCTGGCCATTGGCCACCCAAAATAACGTCGGACTAGCTAAAAATCATAAAATTCTGAAGTTACTAGTCCGTCTGGCTAGCCAAAATATTGCTTCAGTGTCAAAATTGATTCTAAGTAGTCCGCCTGGCTAGTTAAAAAAAAAGTTAGGTGCGACCCCTGTGTGATAAGCCACAGTTTGTGCACTCACTGCTATACGGACTATTCATTGCGATTATGATATTAAAGTTGGCGTATTTACATGTAGCGAGGACCATATTTAGGGGATGACAATGCTTGATATATTGGCTGCGTACATGTGTACGTTATGTCACAGTCTCTGAATCTTCCTCAGTTAAACCAAAACCATCCTTTTTTTCTGCCAGGAGAAAAGAATATTATGTCTTCGTCGTACAATGTAGGCACAGTGCATTGAGCACATGTTGAGTGTTGATTGCATTGTTTGATACAAAATGTCTGTCCCACACATCTTTTGATACCTGACAGTGGAGTGGGGGAAATATCAACATCTTTGGGAAGTTACATGTAATTCACAGACAGTTTTGTCGTGTATGAATTGCTGGCAGATGGAGGTGATACACCTTATAAGTCCTCAATGTAATCATACAGAAAAGCAGCCCACAATTTGCTATTATACCAAAGCATTTCAGTGATAGTTTGAAGATCTCTCTTAAGCTTTATTTTTTTTTCATTGTTCCTGCAAGTGTAGCTACTAGGCAGGTTCTTATTGAGATT
>NW_027273761.1:0-9479 GCF_040938485.1 Diadema antillarum | reverse complement strand
AGCCTTACCTCTCTCTCTCTCTCTCTCCCTCTCTCTCTCTCTCTCTGTTTCCTATTTTCCCATCTTCAAGTGGTTTACTGACTAGTGTAGCTTAATTTCAAACTCACTGCTACACAGCCCTGTCGCTGTACAAAGTCGTTTCGCATGGCCTCTTGTCGCCGTGCGTGCAGAGCAAAGCACGGCCACACTCACTTGTGTACAGCGACAGGGCGCTAGGCTAGGGCTGTGTTAACCCCGCGCCCCGGGCGCTCGGCTCCTATGTGAAGGAAGGCTGCTTCGCGTGTGTATGATTATGTGTAATCATAAATCAGACACAGTTACTTCACCTTGGTAACGACGTACGAAGGAGCGCCTGGAGAGGTGGAATCTTTATGTAAAAGCTGTCGGACACAGCCGCCTCCTGACCCGGAGAAAAATGAACTGCAATTCTTCAGCACATTCATAATTTCGCTCTTGTTTTGAACCACCGGTACCTTTTTTCGCACCCCGCGCTCTTACTGCATGCAGCTTCTGCACATGCTTTACAGTACCTAGTATTACGCAATCGGGTAAGGGATGATTGTGTAGCGCAGAAGATAAGCGTACTGATGCAGAATTTGTGGCGTGTGCGGACTAAAACGTCAACGCTCGCGCTATGTTCTCAGACTCCGGACAGTCTGCAAGTCGGCTGGGATACATACAACCCTGCTTTCATCGGCCTCCAGAATGCACTAGCTCAAGGTCAACAGTGCTTGGATTGTCAGCTCCTGCTGCTTCTCCTCGTGATTGAGGTACAAGTAGCTTTGATATCTTCTCCTCAACTTCCTCCTTCTCTTTGCTCCTTCAACTTCGTCCTCCTCTTTGTCTCTTTATTCTTCAAATCGTTTTTCTAGTGTTGTTTCATCACTTTCCCCCTTTTCTTGGGGAAAACACGCATTGTAGTAATTAGAGGCTGGTTGGGAATCTTTACATTAATAACCATGGGCGTCACCAGGGGGGTGCGTTGGGGTGCGAACGCACCCCCATTCAGATCCTTCAAAAAAAAAAAAAAAAAAAGCTTCAGTCTGCAAGCGACTTCAACGCCGGACGCTAAATAATTATTCTCTTCTATTTTGTTTTTAATTTTGCACCAGGGACATTTTAAAAAAAAAAATCGTGGGCAAAAACAATTCGCACCCCTAGTTCTGGCAGCACTGATTTTATACATATCTACTAGTATTCTATACAGTGTTTACTATGTATCGACCGTACTGTACATCCGTACGGTACGGAACACGTACACGTTTGCATGTACGTGTGCTACTTACAAGTATGTAGGGTCTATGTAGGTTACTTCTGGGGTAAGAAAATCATCTAAGGTAAGAAAATCTTCTATGATTTCTTTTAACCATGAAATAGGTGTATAGTGTGAAACATTGTTCAAAAAGCCCGGAGGCCGACAAAAGATTGTGATTCAGCGTGATTCCTGGGGCCCGTTGCATAAAACTCCAACCAGATTTTTTTTTCCGGTTGAAATCACAAAATTCCGGTTGGAAGCTCCCAACCAGAGTTTTTATGCAACGGATTTACATTCTTAGGTTAGCAACCTTAAAAAATTCAGGTTGGGCAAATCCCAACCTGAATTTTCTAAGGTTGCTAAAAAAGTTTTATGCAATGGGACCCTGGTTGGCATCCTGCATAAAAGCAGTATGTGCGCAGTGTGTACTCAGAATATCCGAACGGCAAAAAGAGTCGCTATACAAATGTTGCACAATGTGATGTAGAATTTACACCTTTGTACCTTACGCTTCGTTATATCAAAGCTAGATCATTGATTTTGCAGTGTTGCTTTACATATATACTATAGTCTATATAAAAATGTCTTGCATTGCCAATAAAAAGACTTGACCTTTATGGGCTAATTCCTAACTTTTCCATGTATATAATACACACACACAAACAAACACTCACAATTAGGGGATGCTCTAAAGTGCAGATTTTGGACATCCTTCCCCCGCTTGGTCACTTCGACGCCACCTCGCTGGTTATTACTTCCCCCAGTCATGAACATAAACCGACACCCTTGACTACCAGTGGCGGATCCAGGGAGGGGGGGGGGGGGGTGCACCGGGCGTCCCCCCCCCCCCCTCACAATTTCCAAAGCGAAAAAATATAGCTTCAAATGGCAGTTTTTTGTCCGCTCGCTCGCATTTAGTCGTATAATGCCATTGAAGTTGCTGCCAAGTAATTGCCGGCAGTTGCGCCCGGTGCGCCCCCCCCCCCCCCCCCCCTCAATTTCCAAAGCAAAAAAAAATATAACTACAAACGGCAGTTTGGGGACTGTAAAATAACACAATTTTTCAAGCTCGCTCGCTACCGCTCTCGCATTTAAATTCTCCTGATATTGCTGCCAGTAATTGCCAGCAGTTGCGCCCGGTGCGCCCCCCCCTTAATTTCGAAAGCAAAAAAACACATAGCTTCAAACGGCAGTTTTTGGACTGTAAAATGTCAAAAATTTTCGAGCTCGCTCGCATTTAAAATCTTTATGCAATTCTTCTGATGTTACTGGCAGTAATTGTCAGCAGTTGCGCCCGGTGCACCCCCCCCCCCTTAATTTTCAAAGCGAAAAAATATAGCTACAAACGGCATTTTTTTTTTTACTGTAAAATGTCAAAATTTTCAAGCTCGCTCTCTTCGCTCGCTCGCATTTAATCGTTATGCAATTCACCTGATGTTGCTGCCAGTAATTGCCAGCAGTTCCGCCCGGTGCGCCCCCCCTTGATTTCCAAAGCGAAAAAAATATGGCTAAGAACGGCAGTTTTTGGACTGTGAAATGTAAGATTTTCAAGCTCGCTCGCTCGCATTCATAATAATCGTTATGCTCTCCTGATATTGCTGCCAGTAATTGCCAGCAGTTGCGGTCGATGCGCCCCCCCCCCTTAAATTCCAAAGCGAAAAATATATAGCTAAAAACGGCAGTTTTTTTTTACTGTGATGTGTCAAAATTTTCCAGCTCGCTCGCTACGCTCGCTCGCATTTAATTGTTATGCCATTCTCCTGATGTTGCTGCCAGTTATTGCCGGCAGTTGCGCCCGGTGCGCCCCCCTTTATTTCCAAAGCGAAAAAAACATGTCTCCAAATGGCAGTTTTGGGACTGTAAAATGTCAAACTTTTCAAGCTCGCTCTCTTCGCTCGCTCGCATTTAATTGTTATGCCATTCACCCGATGTTGCTGCCAGTAATTACCAGCAGTTGCACCCGGTGCGCCCCCCCCCCCCTTAATTTCCAAAGCAAAAAAAAAAAAAAAAAAAAAAATGACTGTTTCAAGTCGATAAAACATGCAAAAAACTTGCATCAAATTATTTACTATTTACAACATCAAAATGCAAAAAGTGCTCACCGTGGGAGGGGGGACACCCACATCCTCCCACTCGCTCACTCTTATCGCTCTTGCTTGGCCGCGTTCATGATATTCAGTGTAAATATTAAAACATGAAGTTTATTTGGATGATACTATTTTACGGGCAAATTGTTCATTAATAATCTACATCAAAATTTACTGCTACCTTAAACAAGTGGGACTGTTTCAAGTCGATAAAACTAGCAAAACATGCATCAAATTGCACCATTTACAACATCAAAATGCAATTTCAGTTCTAAGAGTGGAGGAGGGGGGGGGGACAACAGGTACTTCTACATCCTCCCCCCCCCCCCCCCCCCCCAAAGATAAAATCCTAGCTACGCCGGTGCCCTTTCCCCGCTTGGTTTCCCTCAAAAAACAGTAAAAGTCTAGGGATTGAGAGCTTCCTGTCATATTCCAAATGTCTGTCCAAAAAATCTCGTTACATTTTAGTGTCAAAACGCACCCCCCTTGAAAAAAAGCTGGTGACGCCCCTGATAACTCACAGGTATCGATTACAAGTTGATGAGTTCGTAAACTCGTCTATTGTGGATATCACCAGTGGCGCAATCGGCGCACCCCCTCCCTTATTTTTAGAAGAAATAAAAAGAAAAGAAAATGAAAGAGGCGCTTAATTGCCCCTCTTTACTTCAAAATTGTAATGGCATCCTAAACTTGCGCTGAAGCCTTTGATTGTTTGTTTTGTTTTGTTTTGTTTTGTTTTGTTTTTGTTTTGTTCTTTGCTTGTCAGCCAATGTAAATCGGAAGTGGCACGGGAAACGGCGTGGGAGGAGTTACTGTTTTTGTTGTTGTTGTTGTTGTTTTTTGGTTTCATTTTTGTTTTTGCTTTTCAAGTGATTAAATCCTGACGTGGCACTATAATAAGTATTTTGCTCCCCACTTTTTAAGGGATTCCTGGATCTGCTGGATCTGCCCTGATCATTTTACACCAGCAAACCCAATTCATGTCAACAAGTAGTATTTATAGGTATACTGGTAAGATTACATTGTAATCTTTAATATTTCTACCTTCACATGTTTTTTTTTTTTTTGGGGGGGGGGGGATGTATAATGATTAATAAAAGTGTCAGACATTAAAATAGTTTCACACCACGTCCTATATCATCTCTCATTCTGACCGTATAGACCGCTTTAGTAGTAAAGTTCCTCCTTTAGTTTGTTTTGTTTGTACACGGAATGTGAATGAAGATGATGATGAAAATAAAGGGGGATATGTACATCCAGTTATCAATAATAAGCTAGTATAACTGACTTGGTAAAGTTAACTTAACAAATTCAACAACTTCTGCATAACTTGTCACTCTCATGACTGTGTTGATGTTTTTTTTTTAATTCTTTCAGAATACATGTACTCTCATCCTGCTAAGTAAACCGATGATGTAAATAGAGGCAAATTCCATTCAAGAGTTCTCTTTGTGAAAAACACATAACCGAAAGATAGAAAAAATGCTGGAAACAGACAAATCAGAGAGTATCGTATATAGATAGAACACATAATTTCTGACAAGCTGTTACAAGCTACTGAAATCTTTGCATCGGACTATAGCTGAGAGCAAATTTGTCCGACAACTTTGTCGGACAAAATGCTTCAAGAAATGCCCCCTGATAAAAATAATCGATTTAAACACCAATATGCCATAACCTGTATTCTAATTTTTATCAAAAGTCATAATGAAAGCCCAGTTACAAATTTAAGATCATGGTCCGATTTTCAATGAAATATCTACACTTTTCTTGCCATAGCGCGAAAAAAAAATCACTTTCAAGTTTCCACAGAAAACTATTAGCACATTCCTAGATAGAGTGGCATTCGTATAAACACCACACGTAGTGACAAGAGAGACATCCCCTAATTGCGCATTACAGTAGGCCTATCAGTGAGACAAAAACAGAAACCAAAGCAAAACATAACCCCCAAGTCCTGAATGGAATGTTCCCTTTTAACACCGGAACAATCCCGGGAATCCGTTATACTTGGCAAGAAGGACATGCAGTTTGTGACATAGTTGTAGTCATAACTCACAATTTAACTTTGAATTCTCTCTAAACCCACAACCCACATAGTTGTAGGGAAAACAAGTACACTGTACAGCACTATCTGGGACCTATGCTCTACAAGGCTTGTTCCATCATATTTCTTTAGTGTTTTATTCTCAGATTCAAAACTTTCATAGATTGACCACCGTGTTCTATTATACTGTATGCCTTTGCAATATTCTACACTGTGCTTACTAGCTGGATATCATCGTCATGTATAATTTCATTTTGTTATATTTGATATGTTTTTCACTGGGAAATATGAAAATGAACTGAAATTGAGTTGAATTGAAAAGTAACATGGAAAAAATGAGAGAGATGGAGGAGGAGGGGGTATGCGGTGGAGAAATCTTACACAAGTGTGACCCTGAACAAACGAGAAGTGAAAGAATTACTGTTTTCTTTATATTGAAATGGGCATCGAGAAAAAATAAACGCTGACAGCCTGGGGTAATACTTTATAACAGCCATCTTCATAAATTGTTTATTGTAAAAAAAAGAGCTATCAGGCTAATAACAAGCTCACACTTTACTAGGCCAAGTGACCCCAGTTCTTACTGCTGCGTTGTTTACCTCTAAACGAGTTAGTGTCTTTTAACTCATTGGCATTCATGTACAAGCTTCACATGTCCAGTTCTCCCTCCTTATTTTTGGATTTGTTTGTCAAAAACTCAGTTGTTCATTCCCATAATACACGTCAGAAAAAACCTTCTGCATCTACCTCGTGTAGCTACCAGTATTGCCCTAAATTCTTTTTATGTGTCTTGCATAAAAGAATGGAACATGTTACCCTCAGATGTTAAAGATAGTACCACTTTTTCCAGATTTAAAAGTGTTGGCTCGGAAGTATTTGCTTCATCGATATTCTCAGTCTCATTGATGCTGCTCCTTTTAAATACTAGATACATTACTTCATCTCATCGCTTTCCATTTGAGTAACATAGTCTAATGCCAATTATGTTTTGCTTTGAAATTCCATAGGTAGTGTGTGTGTGTGTGTGTGTGTGTGGTGAGGTTATCCCCTAAATTGTTAGATCAATAATGATGAATTAAACCGCTATGGTGACTAGAGTGAAATCCTCAAGGTTCAAGTGTTTTTTGACTGTTAAAGGAGAGATAGTTCAAAAGGTCCATAAGCTAAATCATCACATTAAGCAAGAAGTAAGAACATCGTTACAGTCATGTATACAGGTTGTTTGTATATCATGTTAATTATAGACCTTGAGTAGTATGAAGAACTTGGGATGGAGAGGAAGGGAGGGACTTTGGAGGGAATGAAGAGGAATCTATAAAAGAAACGGAAAGAAAAAAAGGTTAGGATTGTTCGAGGAGTAGAGGGAAATGATTCCTTTCAAGCCTCTGAATAATTATTTGTAAAATTAGCAAGATCGCAAAATTTAGGTATACAGAATCCAAAGACTCAGTATCTGTTAAACTTGAGTATTCGTGTAAATTCTCATATTCAAGACACGGTATCGTTCTAAAGTTGCTTTACTGAATAAATTAGGAGCTGGTAATTTTGTAATGTACTTCTAAGGGCCAACTCTGTGAGGGGATCAATACTGTCTGTTCCACGCGCTGGGAAGGATTTCAGATTGCAAAGGCGAAATTCTGGTTAGGGTATATTGGTTGATATTAATGTGTGCAACTTCATACAAGAATGTTTTTAATTGCTAGCGATCAATGTCGGTTGTTCCAGCGTTTTTCCATGAAAACAGATATGTGGAACATGTCTCTTTTTTAAGAAGAGAGATTTTTTTTTTCGTTTTCAGAGGACTTGACAACTATTGATATTAATCAGCGTATCATAAATGAAAGTATGTTGAAAATATTGTGGAGCTCACTACTGCGCTAGTTGAGTTCTAAAGACAATTTGCCACATGCAGCATGTCACAGCATTTATACGCCACAATTTATTGTAAACCTACATTCAGCCTTGAAAAATATTTTTCTTTCGTTTGTTATGCGGGCTTAATTTTGTCGGGTTAACGTATCAATGCAGAAATCTGTTCTGCAACACTTTTTAAATTCAAGACTGAGTTGAAGAATATAACGCTCAAGAAATGCGACGACTTGAGATTAAGTTTTGGCTCCTTTTTTATGCTTGTCGTTTGATTGTTTGTTTGTTTGTTTATTTGGTTGGTTTTTCATGTAGACGACTTTTGGCGAATTTTGGACGGATTGCAGAATACGACTACAATCTGTAGGATGGATGGAAAAAGAGAGACAGTTGTGAGTGTAACACGGGTTTTCATACGCAACGGCATAGTAGTCCCAGGAGTATGAACAATAATGTACTCAACAGATTTAGACCCTCTTCTGCTAAGTAGGAATTGATGCCAGACCAAGTTTTGGTTTCTCTTCGTAAGTTTGATTCCCCCCCCCCCCCCCAAAAAAAAAAGACATATAAGAACCAGATTCACAGCATCTGGTGATGGTGATGTAATTACGAAAAAATACTGACCTTTTAAGGGAAAAAATATGAACAATATGAAGTGTCGAGTGCAGTGGATCACGTCGCATGCTGGGTGATTACTTCAAAGCAAGGACGAGGAAAAAAAAAGATCTAAGAAAGGAAAAGAGAAAGATGAAAAATAGATCCTATTCCCGTTAATATTCCCCAGTGGACCACGCCACGCTGACTGCATTCAGGAAGGCGTTTCTGAACGCCAATGGTCTTCCAATTATTATTGACTTCGATTAGAATGGTCAGTCCTTTTTTGTCTGGAGTCGAATCAGGTCGATTCTGGATCTGGTTTGGGTCATCACCGATGTGTTTTGGTGACTGCTCTTTGCATAATTACATATTGGCGGCAACCATAATTGCAGTACCATACTTCTCCCATCACTCTGATCATGTAATGGTGCCATATATTGTATGCAAAATTCAATTTTTGCAAATCCCTTTGATTAGCTTCAGTGTTTGGCCCTTCGAGCTCTCATAAACGAGCGACTCTATGTGTTAAACAGAAATGAATTTGATAGCACAACATTAATTTTTCTGATTTTCAAACCATCAATTAGTTTTTTTTTATGGAAATAGAGCAGATTTGTATGTATACCGTAAGCGGCGTTTTTCATCAACTTAAGTGACTGATTATGTACCTTCAGCCATACTTGACATCGCGGTATACATCAGTAATTTCTCATGGTCAAATATACCTCATATATCACATAACATTCACATAGAAGAAGGTGTTATGTCATGTATGTGCCATACAACTTTGACGTGTAGGACGAAGAAGCATTATGAATGTGTTATGATAATACACGTGTATTGTCCGCATTCCAATTCTGAAGTGCAATTCTCTACACCTACGTAGATGCGAATAAAATCCAGTAAAAGAAAAATATGATGGAAAAAATGGATGAAATTTCATCATATTTTCACTTGAAATGAGTTGTCAATAAAGGAAATAAATATCAAAGATTTCTGTACAGGTCAAGGGAAAGGTTTGTGAGGGGATGCCCTTACAGGGTGATGTTCGTTATTCCGAAGGTTCATTATTCCGAAACACTTAACTTCCCTATATGTTTGTTAACTCTAGAATTAAATAGATTTTGTTAATCCGATCATTGGTTCGTGACGTTATTCCGAAAGGCTGTTGTTCCGAGGTTCGTTTATCCGAAAATGAAACAAGGTTAATTATTCCGAAGATTCATCATTCCGAAGGTTCATTATTCAGAAAATGAAATAAGGTTCATTATCCCGAAGGTTCATTGATTAGAAAATGAATTCAGGTCTATTAATCTGAAAATAAAAAGAAGCTGCGTACTAATAACGAACTTTCGCATAACGAACCTTATTTCGTTTTCGGATCATTTTCGGATGAACGACCCTTCGGAATAACTAACTGTGTTAACCGCATTACGATCTCCAATTTTCACGTGTGGCTGCGATTAAATGTCACTTTTTCCTAAGAACATGAGAAATTGAGAACATTTCTGGTCCAACTCTACCATTTATCTTGTATTTAATACTTTTAACAACATACCCGGAAATGGTTTGGAATCAACTTTAAAGGGAAATGAAACCAAAATATACATATATAAATGGATTGAGT
>NW_027273760.1:0-9315 GCF_040938485.1 Diadema antillarum | reverse complement strand
CAAACTTTCCCCAGATAATCTTAATTGGGTAATACATGTATACACTAAGTTTCAAAAAAAAAATCTTCATTCATTGCATACATATGGTGGAAATAGTGAAATTTAATGTATTTGACCTTGACCTTTTTGACCTTTGACCTTGACCATGTGAACCCAAAAGCTGATAGGCACAACTTCACCCCCTAATACACATACATGCCAAGTTTCATTAGGATACCTCAAAAGGTTTTGATAGTTACCCTGTCCACAAAATTCATTACGGACGGACGGAAGGACGGACGGAAGGACGGAAGGACGGACGGACGGACGGACAACCCGAAAACATAATGCCTCCGGCACCACTTCGTGGCGGAGGCATAAAAACTGATAAAGATGTAGCAGAACCGGTAAGATCATGACTTATAATTATGATTATTATTGCGTTCTATATAGGAATCGTAAAGATAAAGACTAATTTTAATGACAGGGTGAGTAATCGTATTTGCATTTCAAAGATTCATTTGTTTTTCTAAAGCAGAATATCTTATTATTGACCTCCCATCGTCTTGGTCTACAGATGTCTCATCTGGTTCACTATCTAGGTTTTGTGGTGGAATGGTATATACATAAGAAGAGTTTGTACGCAAAAACCGATAAGTCCATATTTGCCGAATGGAGATATTTGACATTAAAGGTTAAGAAAAATAAAGAGAATAATAAGAACATTTTTGATTTTTTTGACCATAACTTCAAAAATGTACTTTTGTATGGAGTGACCAATATATTATCATTCAAAGGGTGTTATTTTGTACTTTATGACAGAGACCGTACTTCGAAATCTTCAAAATGGACATCGGTTTTTGCGAGCAAACTCTTCATATATTGGTTAATAAAGAATGTGTTTATTCGACTCGAATTTTCGGCGTCCTACGCCTGACAATGACGGTATCAAAACAAGGTTTGATAGCGTCATTGTCAAGACTCCTGAAGAGGGCATAGAACACCGAAAACTCGAGTCGAATAAACCCACTCTTTATGGCCAAAAATGCATTACCCATCTTGTTTGTTCATTTCTTCGTTGAGCCAATACGTGCAATCTCAAAATACATACATAATATAATCGACAATTTTAGTATTAAGAGAAAAAGTCTTTGGAATCCGTACAAGCAAGGAAGAGCTATTCATAGCTGCAGTTGAATCAGCAATACGTAAGTCCCAGAACAGGTGTGGGAAAAACCACATCACTGATTTTATCACTCGTCTTGTCCTTGGCAAACAAAAATCCTCCCGTAAGTCAAACAAGTAAATTACCTTAGATCGTCAACAGTTGAAGAAGTTACAGTTTGCAAATAGAGGTGTAATGCAGATTAATGGATGATGTCGTGCTGTTTTCTGTTCTGTTCATCTCTCTCTCTCTCTCTCTCTCTCTCTCTCTCTCTCCCTCTCTCTCTTGTCTGTCTGTCTGTCTGTCTGTCTGTCTGTCTGTCTCTCATTATTTCACATAACTATATACTTTGTTACGTATATTGTTATATGATTACTTACTTTGAGATCAACCAACCATTGCGGCCTTGTTTCTGTTGAACAGAAAAATGTCATTGAAGAGATACACATTTCTGTCACTTAATGAAGTGCATACATAAAGAAAGTCATATCTGCTTGTTGAATTCATCACTTCATTCTTTTTTCAAACAAGCGTTCTACAGGTCGCCCATTAATTAGATTTAAGATAACTTTGATTTACATGTTTTTTCATCTATTTGAAACAAAGAAAATCCCAGAAGCAACCAGTGGTGTCCCTAAAGCAGTGCATTTACAATGGCGCTAGATGGGGTGCCATCCATTCAGAGACTAAGATCAATAACACAACTAGTGATGGAAGGATGCCATGTCAAAAATTGTAAGTGCAGAGTAAGCCATAATAGCAGCATGTGTGTCTCTGAACTTGTAATACCTTAAGAGGAGTTTATTTACAACCATCATAGAATAGATTTTACCTTCACCATAGGTAAGCTCCTCGCCTGTTAACCGATTCGATACTGAATTCTGATATCTCTGTAAACTAAGAACGCAGTCCACCAGGTTCCCATGAGGAATTGGTTATCTTAAGAAGTATTCTATAAGGAATTATGTTTTGGATTTTAAGGCATTAATAGTAACAATAAACATTTTCAGTTATTTTTTCATTTCCTCTGGTCATCTCTTTGGCCTTCATACTCCGTGTTCTTATGAAAACATGCACAACTGTGTGTGGGTGTGTGTGTGTGTCTGTGTGTGTGTGTCTGTGTGTGTGTGTGTCTGTGTGTGTGTGTGCTTTATTATAGTGTGATTTGTTCTTGCTATTTCTTTGTGCTGAATTTTGTAAATACATTCAGCTTACGAGTTACACGTGAAGGTGCGTCAGTTGCTGTAATAAATCCAAATTTATTTGCACCTGCTACGGTTTTCTTACTTTTCATGGATTTATTGCACTGTCTTATTAAAGAAAAGCGAAACTCACAGGAGGAACTGAAACAGAGAGGAATATGAGTTAGGAAAATATGTAATTATCACCGTAAACGATACTTTATTGATACTTTGCTTCATAGCGTGTTTGCCGGCCTTCTATTTTACCGGTTCGGTTGAAATGATTAGGTAGAAAAACAAACACGTGATATGAAACAGACCGCACCATAAAATGAATACAATGTGTGTTATGTAGTCAAAGTCTACTAACAACAAACATCGTTTCTTTCTTTTCGTTTTTTCATTCGAATCCCAAGAGTATGATAATGTAACTGTAGTCACAGTAACATCTAATCTGTATACCCAATCCTGTTATTCGTTATTCTAGCATTTTTGTGAATTGTCTCTGACCCAAAGAGCTCATACAAAAGTCCAGTTTTTTTTTTCTAATTTTATTGTTAATGGCATTTCTATCTTATTTCATGATGGATACAGTTTATATCATTATTTTCTAACCTCTCTTTAAGAAATGTGTGAAAACAGCACACGTTTGTAAACATAACCGACTGTGACAAATTGATTTCGAAATTTGACCGAGATTTGGTGAGAAATCAAAATAGATATGCGATCTTTGCTTCAAACGTAGCCGTTGGTTTTCCTGTCCATACAAATGACTTTTTTTTTTCCATGGATGATTAATGAAAAGCAATGACTATCGTTTCTTATATCTGTATCGAAATTCCCTTTCTTTTTAATGATTGTTACATTTAAGAGATAGTTTCCACGAATGTTACGATATCTTATTGGATATTCCCTTTAATCTGATCTGAAGTACCTCTTTCAGGTAACATTATTAATTCGTACAATTTCCTCTTTTCAGAGACTTCATGAATTGACAGAAACGTGTTTAAAAGGATCCTTGTTTATGTCTTTTATATATGTCAGGCTATTACCATGTTTATACTGAGTTATCACTATAAGCAGAGTAACATCGTTATGGACACATGCGAGGTAGGTTTTTTGTAATAGCATAATTGATGTGATCGTGATATAAATGTGCTGCTTTATAACACCTTGAGAATTGAAGGTATTTCCCTTTTACATTCATATCGTAAATATATCTAAAAAAAGACACCAGACAGTAAAAATTAAAAGTGAGAAACGTAGTAAACATGCCACCTTGAATGCGGTCTAACATGAGAAACGCAGTTTGGATGTGGAATAGTTAGCCCTACCAATCGTAAAGTAAACTTATATCATGGATTGTGATCATACAGTTTTCGAGATACATGAGCTGATGGGCGCTGGGGTATTTCAATGGAAAATATATCTTTAAAGGTGCACCTTCAGTTTGATACAAGGGTTTGAGTGGGTAATTGGAGAGGTAGAGGGACTTACATTACAGATCACTGCTTGCATCTTGTACATGCTGTAAGAACGAAATAAAATTCTAGTTACTCTGAATTGGTCAATGAATCATTCACTGATGTTGCGTATTGACTGCTTTTCGTCGCGTTGAATATATCTGACGTCATCGTAGGCATTCTGAAGAAACAAATATAAAAGGGACTGATTGGAAATACATTAGGTAACTTTGTATACCTAATGTTACGTGTGCGTGCGTGCGTAAATGTGATTTTGCCTGCTTGTGTTTATTATGTGTTCTACACAACGCTCATTCAGTGGTCATAGTTACAATGCAAATCTGGATATGCAGTGTTACCAACCTTATCACGTAACATCTTTCAATTGATTAATTCACTAAGTCAAATAGAGCAGTGTGGGCAGGGCAATTAAACGTCGATTAGTAAATACAGGTTTAGGGCGAGGTAACTACTAGTGGTGAGTCTGGGGGGTCTCATGCTCACTGAACTTTGGTAACAAACAAAGGATTTGGTAACAAATAAAGGACTTTGCATACACAAGGACGGAGCCGAGTATTAAAAGGTCCGCAGATCAAGTCAAGAAGACCCATGACAGTATGCAACGTTTACATCGAACTCAAACGTCTTGTGTGCAAGATGATTCTTAGTGCTTCTTCTTATGCATGGCAAGACAGATGTAGACGACGGTCTATGGTCACTGCTCTCTCGGTCATTTTTAAAATTGATGTTTGTTTGTTTGTTTGATTTATTTTTCTTTCGACACAATTCCATACATAAATCAAGATTCTTTTCAGTAATATCACATAGAATATCAGTAAGCAGATTGAAATGTACATGACTGAAAGAAGGAAAATCGATTTGAAATTAATTCCATTAACAAAATATAACTCGTATTACTAAATTTCTAAATAATTACCTGATAAATTATGCGGAAGAAGGACTGCCACTATAAGCAAAAGCTTGAACACGTGGCAGCCCAGGGACCTATCTACATAATACACATTATTGTTTGCGGAATGGGGAAATACTACAAAATATAATACATTATTAATGCATTATGTTGTATATTCTAGTGCATACATACGAATAGAAATAAAGTGAATGATAATGATGCATCAAAACAATCTATTGAACATTCAATGATATAAGTGAGTAATTCAGTAAAAGTGTAATGGTTATTAATGGGAATCCATTTACAATAATTATGCTTGTCCATGGCACTGTAATTTTGTTGTGTCAGTTCATCAGAAGTGATTTTCGCTCAGGTCATGCAGCATATATTGCATGCTCCTATTTCAGACAATATTCCGTAAGAAAGCTGTGTGGGTGTTTCTAAATGAAAGTGTGACGGTTGCAGGCTCACTCTTAATTCTACTTTTCTCATGCACGAATCAAGCAAAAATGTCACTGCAGGCTGATACATTTCATATTTGAATTTTACACATCTTTTAATTTGTTTCCTTTTTTAAGGGTGAATATTGTCCCCACGTCTATCTGGATGAGAAACTTGTTTGTAGAGGTTTCTGAATGCCTGAGAAAGATTTCTTCGGGATTAGTTTCATTATAAGTTTATAAAATGAATGCAGTGAGCACTTTAAAGGAAGTATGATTATATTTCCTATGATTATCATCACTGTCTATATTTTCGATGGCCTTCTCCCAAGTCCTAGACGAAGACGCGTCAAAAATCGTATCCATTTCGCTCGGAGGAAGTATTCGCGTGCCCACGCATTGCCTGTCACATGAAGGGCAGCCGATGGTTTTCTCCATATTCGTGCTTGTCAATATCCCCCTTTCCAAAAACATAAATTCTTACAACTTCTGTGGTTACGTACTGGTCTGTATTCGGGGTAAATAGCTCTGCATCTTTTAATTTGTTTCCTTTTTTAAGGGTGAATATTGTCCCCACGTCTATCTGGATGAGAAACTTGTTTGTAGAGGTTTCTGAATGCCTGAGAAAGATTTCTTCGGGATTAGTTTCATTATAAGTTTATAAAATGAATGCAGTGAGCACTTTAAAGGAAGTATGATTATATTTCCTATGATTATCATCACTGTCTATATTTTCGATGGCCTTCTCCCAAGTCCTAGACGAAGACGCGTCAAAAATCGTATCCATTTCGCTCGGAGGAAGTATTCGCGTGCCCACGCATTGCCTGTCACATGAAGGGCAGCCGATGGTTTTCTCCATATTCGTGCTTGTCAATATCCCCCTTTCCAAAAACATAAATTCTTACAACTTCTGTGGTTACGTACTGGTCTGTATTCGGGGTAAATAGCTCTGCATCTTTTAATTTGTTTCCTTTTTTAAGGGTGAATATTGTCCCCACGTCTATCTGGATGAGAAACTTGTTTGTAGAGGTTTCTGAATGCCTGAGAAAGATTTCTTCGGGATTAGTTTCATTATAAGTTTATAAAATGAATGCAGTGAGCACTTTAAAGGAAGTATGATTATATTTCCTATGATTATCATCACTGTCTATATTTTCGATGGCCTTCTCCCAAGTCCTAGACGAAGACGCGTCAAAAATCGTATCCATTTCGCTCGGAGGAAGTATTCGCGTGCCCACGCATTGCCTGTCACATGAAGGGCAGCCGATGGTTTTCTCCATATTCGTGCTTGTCAATATCCCCCTTTCCAAAAACATAAATTCTTACAACTTCTGTGGTTACGTACTGGTCTGTATTCGGGGTAAATAGCTCTGCATGTGATATATTTGTACTGGAAAACCCCAGAAGAGGAGTGCCAAGTACCCTTGATTTTGTATAATCTTAGATCGACGGCAGCTCTTTAGTCTCTAGGTTCTTTGATTTCTTCTTCTCAAGCGACACAGCGCAACCAAATACAAAGAATCCGTAAAAAACCCACACTTATGGTCGACTGCCCTGTTCCGATCCAGCTTTCCATATTCTGTCGTCTTCATTTCTCGTGTGTGGCCGGATTTATTTTGATTTTGGCACATGAATGAGCGGTATGGGGGGATAGCCATGAAGACGTAAATATTGGCCGGTCGGTGAGTGCTAATAAACTTCTCGTCCCCCTCAGTCAGCCCGCAGAGCCAGCTGGGACGATACATCACTGCCGACTCATACTCGGAGGCGACGCACCACAACGGGGCAAGACATTCGGCTCTCGGAGGCAGAGGTCGAGGAAGAAGCAGCTTACGAGGGTGGGGTGTCAATGTTATGTTATGACTGCCTGGTCCTAGAGAAGGGGGTGGGGCGGGGGGGGGGGAGGGAAGGGGAGGGATGGGAGAGGAAGGGAGGGGGAAATGTTTGCAAATATCTACTTCGTCTGTCCGTCCGTAATCTGTGTTGAGGAGGTCAATTCGTGTAAGACCACGCTTTTTAATCTTTTTTTTTTAACCCAAGGCCCACTTTGGCTCTTGCAGTTTTTTCCGATACCCAGTTAAATCGAATGCGAACCTTTTTATTTCGTTTCTGGCTGACATCGCAACCCACCTGAAAGAGCTTCGTGGTCCAACAGTGGGCCGCACCAATAACACTCATGCGATCAATTGATATAAAAATATATAAGTATATATATGAGTATAAGATTCATTATAAAGGCCCCCTATGTACCGCAAGTTGAGGGTAGGAAGAGAATATTTTTGTATGTATTTCGTTGACCTGAGATAATACCTTCAAAGCTCTCATTAACCATGTACGATTATAGCAGGGGGGTAGAAAGTTTCCACCTCCCTGATTATAGTTATGGAGATGCGTTGATGATGTACAAAAACAGAGATCTTATTCGATCATTTGCACATCCTTCGTAAAGTTTTTCAGTACTCTCTTGGCTACCGTGGTCTTTTGGAAAATATCTGACAACAATGCACATAAATGAAATGACGACAGTCCACTGGTCGGTATGATTCACCCATTGAGCTCCATAATAGCAGGGAGGGTAAGGTAGAGCCCCACACCTCCCTCTGACAATAGTAAATAGCACACCGGTCCGTGTGATAGCGTAGGACGAAGAGGAGGGAAGTCTTTTGCACGGAAGACGCCTCGTGTTCTGCGAGCTGTATATCATTTCATTATTTCAATCACCAACGCTATATACTTTCCTCAAGCAGTTTCTTGTTCTCGGGTCTCTGTATTTATTTCCAATGTAAATAGACAGCGTGTTCCACTACTCAACTCATCTTCGTCAACCGCCCCCCCCCCCCCCCCCCTTCACCGCCATTCTTCACCCTATCCTTTGCCCGTTCGGTAAATCTCAATCAGGACCAGCTTGACTAGTAGACGCGGTCATGGATGGCTTACACGTGGGACGCGCAAGCCGGCGAATTTTGATTGCTGACTTTTTGTTGTTTTTCGGCGAATAGCGGCGCTCTATTATTTTTGTTTTGCCACGAATGTGATGACCAATTAGCGTTCCATTTAGCTATGCCAGGAAAGCAGGACTGATGACATGCTTCATTCTCTAGCGAGGAGTTCCTTTTGTTTTCTATTAAAAAAACAACAACGCACTTTCTGTGCTTCAGGCTGAATGGTTCATGTTTATGGCTGATGACTTTCGAGGAATTCGTCATGTCCTCGAACAAGAAATCAGTGCAGTATTTTTTTTTTTGGTAGTTAAGTAAAGAAACGTTGAATAAGAAATTCGTATGATATATTTTACTGTTAACACCGCTTCTGCCCGACTAAAGCCGTAGTTATAAGACATTCATGTGTTGATGATAATGATATAAGAGTTACAAGATGTGAGAATTGTCAAAACTTCAACAGAGTGAACAAGGCACAAACTGCTTCAAATACATGCAGGATGAATGTTTTCAAAGAACTTTTCTTAACATTGTCAAGGATTTTTATTTCAGTGATGGCGCACATTAAAAGTGAACCACACATACCTTTTGCCGAGATATTACAAGCAAAATTTGCTTAAAGTCGTTATCGATGAGCTCGGAGATGTTTTTAAAAGATTGCGTTGCAGCCAGAAGACCGTTCTGAGGATCGGCGCTAAATGTTCGCGCAAAAATTGGGACACATGTTTCCGAGGAAACGCTCTTTACTATAGGGGATTTAGCGAAGAAGCATTAGAGCAATGCTAAAGCAAAAGAACATACCACGCCAGAGATCTGGTATTATTTTTGGCGCCATTTCCCCCCCCCCCCCCGCAATAGGCAGGGAAGTCGTTTGAGATTAGTGAACCAAGAGAAGAAGAAACTTGTGACTTCATAGATATTTACGATCAATGAACCATGTAGGCCTATAAATTAACAACCCTTATAAATTGAAAAACAAAACAAAACAAAAGGATAAGATACACCATCTTCAATAATGGGGATCCAGAGTACAGACAAGATCTCCGAATGTTACTGATAATCTTATTATATAATATGAGAAAGTAAGCAGGCAGTTTGTTACGGAGAAAGATAATTGTACCTCCATGTTAGTGTCAGTTTGATCTACGTATAACAAGACTTAATAATGTTTGTCACGATTGAGGCAGACTCCATCGTCGCCACCAAACCAGGGAATTTCGGTTCCTCAAAGATGA
>NW_027273759.1:0-14374 GCF_040938485.1 Diadema antillarum | reverse complement strand
CTCTGCCCTATTTGACAGTCATTTCCATGGATATATGCGTATATATATATATTTTTTTTTTTTGGGGGGGGGGGGGGGTTCTGGCAAAGGTGAAGATAATGTTTTGATTGATGATTGATTGAAAGATTACGTTATTGTCCACTCTGGAAATTCTTTGTACATTGGATATCACATACACACAAAAAAAACCACATAAAATACATCACAGGTACACCACAGACATATCACGAAATGCAAATGAAACTAACTCATATTAACATGCAATTGTGTATGCACCATAACAACATGGTGCATTAACTCGACATTTACAACTACGCAAAAACTATCAATATATATCACTTTTGTACAAATATTCAACTCATAAATATATTCATTAATATCCTTTCCTGCAGCATCACTATACACCAAACAATATCTCACCTACATATCCCAATTTATAATGATCTTCCAATATATATCAGTTTTGATGTCAGTTTGGGCTTAGGAAGAGGGAAACATAGTAAATGGAATTAGTGTCAAACCAGAAATTTTTGTGTGCATGAAACTTTCCAAATTTCCTGAGGAGCCATCAGGATTTGCGAAAGTAAAATGCTCGCAAGAGGTCTTGTTTACACAATGCATTGAATGCCAGTGGCAACTCGTGAAAGTTTCATGCCACCAACGTTTCTGGTTTTACGGTAATGGTCTAGCTATCAACTTAATGTCAGGTTTTAATTGAAAAAGATAATAAAATGTTGTGATATATCAGGAGTGTGAGTGTCTGTCGTGTATTTTGAGATCATACTGCCTTGCTTGTCTTTCTAGCTGGTATGGCAAGTCTGCATAATTTAATCACTCACGCGGTCTTTTATGAACTGATTGATTAATGGATAATGGAGGAGCGGAAGGTGCGAGTGTAGTGCAGTGCACTTTATTTGGCTGCTCCTTTCACAGGATTGCTTGTCGTGTGTTTTATGGGCAAAGTGGTGATACATCTCAAGCAACATATCACTTTCTCCATATTTTCTTGTGAACAAATTGACTTTTTTAGAGTATAAGAGTATGATTTTTTAAATCTATGATATCTGCCCTCTCTTATTTGATGCTTGATACTTGGTGAGGTGAGTCCCTCTTGTGGCTGCAAGAAGCTGTACTCATGAATATGGCAGATGAAAATACAATGACAAATTAGGAGTAAATGCACAATTGATTAGCATACAACATATCTACATGTCATTCATGGTGTGTCACAATTCTATCCACCACTGAGTGTAGAATGAGCTACATTGTAGATGCTTACAGAATCCTATGGATACATGTGTAGATGTGTGATGTGATAATTTTAAAAGACATGGCTTTCAACGGGTTAAATAAGATTGGTATGATAGAGTGAAAAGAAACAATAAGTTTAAATATGAATAAAAGAGAGTGTGATTGAAATCACATAAGTACAGCTTATGAAGTGATTATATTTTTTGCTTAAAAGGACTCCTAGCAACTTTCATACTGAGATGTTTGTTGAATTCCCTTCTTGAAAATTAATTAAAAAGGACTTGTTTCATATATGTCAAATCATATTCAAGTTGTACTGAGTAAAGAATTGTGATGTATAAGGATGTTGTTGTACAGATGTGTTTGTGACCAATATCACTGCCTTCATTGTAAAAACATAAAAGTTTCCATGATTCAAACATATTTCTTTTATCTGATTTCAGTTAAACTTTATGATATCCTGTTTGTTTGATGTAATTCACTTCATTAAGCCCAACTTTGCAAACCTTGTGAAATTAGAAACAAAGAATTCCAAGGAAGAACAGCTGCATTTTGTTATTTCAGCTGAACTTGTGCAATCCCTTGATTCAGCCACATATTTGTAATCACTCACTTTCTATGTACCCCTCTCTTGATCTCATGATGTAATTCTGAACCAAGAAGAAATGAAGAAAAGAAGGATACAATCAAGGAGCTAAAACAAAAACAACATACTCATCACACAAATACAATTGTATGTTCATATTCTTTGAGAGCTCTTCAATCCTTTGATGGGTTTTTGTTATCTTGTTTGATTTTGCATATCAACATGGTCGAGAACATAATTATTGAACTTCCTGCTTTCAGTCATATTGTGTAATTTTATTTCCGTATTCAAACTGCCAGAAACTCAAGTCAATATTTGACATAGATATTTTCCCTTTTTCTTGATTGCCAGCAAGTTTTGATTGCCAGTATACTAGACTGTATACTGCGGATTTGTATCTGGCCAAATACTCTCTTACCCAGGGTATACTGACCTGAAGATAAAAGATGAAATATGGTGCCAATTTCCTTGGTGGTATCTGTCTGAAATTTAGACTCGATGTCCGATAATTGCCCTGTGCACTTGCATGGTCATGTGCTTTAAATAAAATTGTGAGCTCCAGCCATCCAAGTATAGTTCAAAATCAGCTGTTGAACAGGCCCTGGCTGGTACTCATTTGCCAAAAGTCCCCAAGAAACAAGTTTGAACCACCCCGAGGTGTCTGATTCTATCAGTGGCTCTATCGACGCCTCAGCTGTCGCAGGGCAGTGGGTCGAGAGCAGACTGTGCGGTCAAATCAAATTGGATCAGATCTGAATGGTACTAATCTAAGTGTCAGCTGTGCAAGCTTGTCCCTCAGGCTTTGATTTCTCCCAGATAGTCGACATTGAAGTTGAGAGGACTCAGAAGACAAAGCACCAAGGAGAGTGTGTGTCCTCTTGCTCCCTCACTGATTGGGGTGGCTTGTTTACACTTTCTTCCCCTTCATCACAGTAATGAAGTGTGTGTATAAGGAGAGCCATTCTCACACATCTGGTAAATTAAAGTAAGTTCTCAGACTTCGAGATATTTTGCTCTGTTTTTTTTTTCAAAGTTGTTACAAAAAAAATGTTGTGAAAACTCTGAAATGCAAGTGACAAATTATCTTGATAGTCCTCAATCACTGTGAAAAGCCAGTTTTAGATTTTGAATTTGGTAGAATTAAATCTCATGAGGTTTTGTTGTCATGATATCTAATACTTCAATTTGGCCTATCTTGCATCTTTACCTCCTTCTGTTCATTTACATATGTTCTCCTCCCAGGTTTCTATGAACTGTAAACTTGCGTATTAAAATAGGGGTATACAGCATCAAATAATATGTTTGTTGGCACACAGTGCTTATAGTGGCATACATTTTAGAAGCAATGATAATTGCTGCAGTTTTTGTGATATAGCATGAACAGATGAGTAAATTTCAAAGTTTGATCTTTATGGTATTTGCAAGTGAAAATGGCTATATTTATGGCTTTAGAGAAAATGATAATTAAAGAGTTAGCATGCAGTATGATTGTTGATAAGCTGTACTAATCTAACTATCTCATTAAAAATTTAAGCTTAGGACTAGTGAACCCTCTGAAATCAGATGGCTAGCCTTAAAATAGACTGAAATATCAATTACGATTAAGATATGACATTCATACTTATCTGTCATCAAAGATGTTTGATGTTTACTGGGTACAAATTATAAACATGGTATCACATGGAGACAAACTCTCAGAAATTATATCAAAGATTATGTTTCATGTAATTTATGTCAACTGGAGTATAAATTCAGACTCTAGATGTTGCTGACTTTTGAGATTACATGTTAATTATCCTCTGGAATTGAAATATTGCAATTCCCCAAATCCCACTTGTAAGAGTGGCCTGAAGTACCCAAGACATATTCTGAGATAGCTTGTCTAGAGTACGTTTTTAATGACTAACACATGCCAATATTAAACATGGGATTTGATGAATCCACCTTAAGAAATGTTTGCCACAATCATCACAACAATTGTCAGAAATCAGCTACTTTTCCTTGAATTTGGCTATGAATATTTTTCCATGGGATAATGCTCTGTCAGTAAGACTAAAGTTATGAAAACAACAACTTTGGTTTGTGCTTTAAAAATATGTATTTTTAAGCCATTTTTGCTGATGCTGTGGATTCACATAGTAGATTGTGCGTGTGTGTGTGTGTGTGTGTGTGTGTGTGTGTGTGTGTGTGTGTGTGTGTGTGTGTGTGTGTGTGTTTGGGTGTATGGATTAGATAATCGCCAAGGTCTTCCAGTGAGATAGGATAGCTTTTTCTGATAGAATAGAGACATTGGTTATCCTCTTGAATAGGAGGATATTATTATTAGTCTGAAATTTGTCAGTGTAGTACCTACACGCACTGTCACAAAATTAATGTCAGATGATATTTGATGAAGACCTGAATGGGAAATGGTATGTTAGGTTGGTTGGGAGTTTTCCTTTCAACAGAAGGAGGACAGTCATGTAGGTATTATAGTGATATGAGACAGAGCATCAAACTGCTTCACTGGTGATTTTTATCAGAGTTGTTGAGCAAAAAAAGAAAATGCAAAAAAGGGTAGGTAGATTTAGAAGTGAAAGTCAAGTTCGGCTAGGTTGATTCTTTTCACTTATTTTCAGTCCTCACGCAAAATCAGTGTGTGCGACTTTATGTTCGTTTTGAGGTGCACGGTCACATATTCTGAACGAGCAGACTTTAAGCTTTAATATGATGTATAACTCAAATCAAATGGACTCTCCTAACCTATCTAAATATTGGAAAGAAAGCACAAACTCGGGAAAAGTGTGAACTGAGAAAAGAGGCTCTGAAGTACAATGTCCATTCAAGCGTTTAATCTTTACCAAACCGTGCTGGCTGTGCGATGAATGGGACAAAAAACAGGAAGTATTAACCACCCGAGTAACAACAATGAAGAGATTATCAGATCAAACTGAAACTAAGCATGCCTTATTAACACATTCTGGCCATAATTAATGCCAACCTTCAAAGCAGTAGCACTATCCTTTCAAAAGTTTTTAGATTTGAAAGTGAAGAGTGCGTACAAGGTTTTTTCAGAAATGAAAAACGGACTCTAAAGACACACATATAATCACACTCTTCTACCAAAAATGTTCGAGATAAACTGCTATTAAAAACACACTTTCCCGCCCGTTTTATGACCCCAAATTTTACCATAATGTCAAAGAAGACTTGCTCTTTCAGAAAATATGAAGAAGTCAAGAATCGGGCTAGGTTAACTAATGTCACTTATTTTCAGTCCTCACGCAAAATCAGTGTGTGCGACTTTTTGTTCGTTTTGTGATGCACGGTCACATTTACAGACTGGATCAATACAATCTATTCTTCAGACAGCCATAGGTTCTTAATAATGGCTTTTTTTACTGACCGTGTTTCTTTGCAAAGAGGTATTATTCCAATGATGCCCTATTTTTTCCATACTATGAATTTTTATAGATGGTTGAATTATTGATGACATAATCGATAAGACAGAATATTGAAATTAAGGGCTTAACTGTGAAAGACAAAAAAGTACATTTTCGTCTTCTAGTGGATGATTCACTTTGTTGTTGTTTGTGTTGTTTTTTTTTTTTGGATGATTCAAACACATCCTTTAATTTCCTTCTTGAAACTCTGGATGAATTTGGATCTTGCTCTGGATCCAAAATTAATTTAAGTTGATCAGAATCTGTGTGGATTCGGTCAACAAGATGGTGCCAAAAATCTCCTTTATCTGATTAAGGAATCTCCTGACAGACATCGGAGTTTGAATTATTGGGGGTTAAACTTTTACTCGATCTTCCTGTAATTTTTCACTTGAATTACAAAGAAAAATTGAAACGAATTGATCGAACTATCAACTGCTGACGGATAAAAATTCTAATCTTGATAGGTAAAATATGTGTTATCAAATCTGTTGTTTCACCTCAGCTAGGTGTCCTACTATATTTTTTTGTGTGTTCTGTGCATGTTTAGAAAAGATCCGGTGATTTTTTCTTTCAAAAAAAATTGGAATAAGATACTTTATGAATTTATATGGAATGGATGCAGAGACATAACACAGAAAAAAACTAATATGTTTTGATATCTTATACATCAAAGGGAATTTTTGTTTGTGAATATTCAGAATTCTCTGCCTGCCTGTTTTAGAGGTACAATAGACACATTGTCATGTTTAGTCACTGTTATTGCAGGTCTTACGATATGTTTAGTTGTGCTTATGTTAGTAATACTCCAATAGAATGACACGTGGTGTACAGGCTGGTCGAGTGCAAAAATAATTTAGCTTCTTTATTTGAGGACCAATTGGGCCTCGTGAAATAAAATGCAGCCAATGCACAAATGAAAATGATTCACAATACAAATTTAAACGTTAGGATACGTTGAAACAAGGTTACAATTATAATAAGTCAAATATCTGATGGTAACATCATGAAACTATGATTTTATCCGGAGCTCCTTTAATGCAGGGTGGGTTTGAGGGGGGGGGGGGGGGGGGGTACGGATGGCAAATATAAACTGTTTTTTTATAGAGAAATTAGAGTGTGGGGGATCATGATGATGCTCAAGTCCATGATGGTGCGGTGGCACTTGTCCACTGGTACACATTCCTAAGACATTACCAGACAACTTTGAGATCTTTTCAGAAAATATAAGTGAATAGCGCCCCCTCTTTACGGAGTTCCTTGTGATGAGACGGTGGTATTGAAGATCAATGCCGATAGTAACCCTCCTAAGGGTTAATTTGGTTCAAATTTATACGAGGCGTACAGAAATGTCACCAAAACTTGACACATTATAAGAAGAATAAAGTTGAGCATGAGATATGGGTTTTCTTTAATATACAAACTGCAATAGTGTCGCAGGCAAATCAAAACAACAACAACAACAACAACAAGAAAAACTCGATGGGCCGAAATTTCACTACGTAAGCCTATCTTACATTTCATGTACGTGGGTCATGTAGTAGAGCAACACGAACTATACTGTACACGGTAAGACGTGCCACACTAGAGTCACTGTAAGAAATGAGCCATGCTAGGCTTCTAAAGGCGAGAAAATGGCCACACTCCATCTCTTACCAGCTCCCTGGTTTGATTACAAAGTTTTTAAAGCTAGTCTGCTTCATATCACAACTCTGTTACTCTAGTGTGGCACATCTAACCTAGTCTCATGGGACGTTGGAAGAAAGTCAAATTGCAATCGATTGCAAGTATCTATGTCAAACTTTGCAATTGATAGATCAATTACAACTTACAACAATTTCAATTTTCCATTGCAATTTCTGAAGAGAACTTGCATTTCATTACAAGTTGCAATTGATTGCGATTGCCTTGAGTTATCTTGTATTTCTTACAATGAATCGATAGGCAAACCTAGTCATTTTTTTTTTCTATTTTAAGAGCAGTATGCATCTACATGAACGTGCTGTGTCCTCTACCGTGGCTTTAGGTCTTCGGGCGATATGTGGGGATTCACAGCAAAGCAAGTTAAAGAATGGTCTATTTTGATCTCATTCTTTGTTCATTGCGCTTTTCTATATTATGAACGTGGGGGGGGGGGGGGGGGGCACTGCGGCATAGTGGATAAGACTCCCGATTCTGAATAGGAGGATCCGAGTTCGATTCTTGCCCAGTGTTTACGTCCTTGGACAAGATGTTTTTACCCGCAATGTCCCTCTCAACCAAGGTGTATAAAAGGGTACCTGTCAACTCTAAGGTAATAACAAAAAAAAATGACTGTACCCTGAGTGGAGAAGACCTTATTATAGTCATTATTATTAATCAATTATTATCATTGCCATTTAGTATCATTACCATTATCGTGTTCATTATCCTTATCAATTTTTTTTTTAATATCATCATCATTTACATGATCATTATCATTATCATTATCTTGTTATCATTAATAATACAGGAATTCGGGATGTGCAGGTGACAACGATAAGCATACGCCATTGTCATTTTCAATTATGCATACCCTCCTTGGCTACAGTACATAGATCCAGTACAAAGGTATAATAAATGTAGTGGAAATGCTGTTCTTTCTTACTCTCCGTAGATGAAGGTTCAAGCCAATCTTGTACCGGTCCTACATTCTTTTCAACTCGTCTACTTAAGAACTGCAGTGTCAATATTGCGACCAGTCATCCGAATTTCGAAGGAAAAATCTTATCAACCCGACCGTAATCCCTATGACCACCCCGCAACACAGTCCAGCCTTGGACCAAGAAGAAGCTTCGTCTGCTGCGCGTTTGGCCCCCGGTATGTCTCCGTTGGCTTGTTTAGTATTTGCCTGTTGGCAAAACGGAGAGATGCAGAAATGGAAGGTGGTGAAGGGATACTGCAAGTGACAGAAAAAAGAAAACACCTATCAAAACAAAAGGAAAAGTAGGGGATGTAGATATATGGCCCATAAAGAAATACAATAAATAAAGTAGTGCAAGAAGAAGTGAAACGGAAGAGATATTCAAAAGAGGGGGACTTAAAAAGAGTAAGAAGAGTAGACCATCACCCCCCCCCCCCCACACACAAAAAAAAGACATACACACTATATAAATAAATTAGGATTTTCAGCGTGTCCAAAAAACAGGACACCAAGATTCATTGCAATTCTTTGCTATCATGATCATATACTTGCTTTATGACATGTACATGGTTTGAAAGATATAATTCTCTTCTTTATTTGATGCAAAACTCATTGTTCAAAATTCTTTTGCACGAGAAAATGGCGAAATGAGTTTTTTTTTTCAGATTTTTCCAGAAATCGTTTGCAAAAAATAAAATCATAGCCTTAACATTTCTTCCTTTTCCTTTCATTTGATATCCCATGCGTTAAAAAAAAATGATGCCTGCTCGATAAAACTTAATTGAAAATATGTTTCCATTTTACCCAGATAGATAGATAGTATCAAAATAAGGAGTCAGTTAGGTTTCCTGACACCTGCCCAAATCGGCAGATAACAATGGCCTTCATGCTTCAATGAATATACACAAACATGAAGGGAGGGGTAAAAAGGATTTTTGCAGACGATTTGGTTGTGAATAGGGTCGTAAATTAGCACATGATCATGAGCTTGTCTGACCATGCAGCTAACTATATATAGAGAATGGTGTTCATTAACGGAATGTTTGGGAAGGTGAGGTGGGAGTAACAGACCGAAAAATCCCTAACCCTCCCCCCCCCCCTCCCCCCCTCAAAAAAAACAAAACAGAGACGACTCTCTGCCCTGCACTTGCACCTTTGAAATGTTAGATGCGCAAGTTCAGTGATAAATAAAGTGATGTACCCCCCCCCCCTTTCTGCTTCACCTCCCCCTTCAAAAACTTAAAAACCCTCTCAGTGATGGAGAACTAACCACGCGTGAGGGAAATGTAGAGAGGAATGAAAACAGTGAAATACATAAAGTTTGAGGTAGAAAATCATCAAAATGTGTATCATTCTAGTAATGTTGATTTCCCATATTCATTGGACTGCGTGCAGCCTGAGAATACTCATGACATTAGTCTTCATTATTGGATATTTCTCATAGCATATTCTAAATACATGACATGAATGACAACAAAGGGTTTTAAATCTCTGCAACATTCTCTTTAAATACCTCCCCCCCCCCCATTTAGAACAGCATTCACTGTAGCACTGTGGTTGCTTTGTGTGAATTCAATGGTTCAGATGCGCCAATTCTGAATGCCTGTTTTTCGACTATCCGTGAATCGATAAAAATGAAGCATGTATTCATGCAAATTTTACTCAAGCATGCGTTATTTATATATGACTCGTAAAGGCTCATATGAAAGAAGAAAATATGAATATTTGGGATATGAACTTTGTTTTTCGAAAACTTAACGTTAAGAGTCTGAATAATTCACTTAAGGCAACATTTTACAAATGAAAATTTGGTAGCACCACTGTTCCTTGTTCTAAGTCAGTCATGCATGACCGATGGACGTTAAGCTGTACATCAAATGAAAGAAGTTTATCTTCCATTGATGAAATATCTCATAAAGGAAATGTATGATTTCGACAGTAAAAAGTTGCATAGAAACCCGGTTTCATTTTTTTTCTGGATGGACAGTGGAATAGGCTTTTGTGTTGCAACAACGTCCACTGACTGGTGTTCAAAATGTTACGTATAATATATATATATATATATATATATATATATATATATATATATATATATATGTATATGAAGAGTTTGTTTGCAAAAACCGATAAGTCCATTTTTGAAGATTTTGAAGTACGAGCTCTGTCATAAAGTACAAAATAATACCTTTTAAATGATATATTGGCCACTACATACAAATATAAATTTTTGAAGTTATGGTCAAAAAAGCAAAAAAAAATCTTATTAATCTTTTTATTTTTCTTGACCTTTAATCGCAAATATCTCCATTTGGCAAATATGGACTTATCGGTTTTTGCAAACAAACTCTTCATATATATATATATATATATATATATATATATTATACGTAACATTTTGAACACCAGTCAGTGGACGTTGTTGCAACACAAAAGCCTATTCCACTGTCCATCCTCCTGGTCTGGGGCGTGGACTCATGAGATCGACAGAAGGAGCAACATGTTGAATATCCACACAATATGTCGCCATCGAAAGTGAGGAATTACCTGGGTATTAGAAAAAACAACTTGCGACGAAGCTGGATAGGTCGCTGATCCTGTGTAAGCTACGCTGGGAGCTGAAGGTGTGGCCGACTGACCTGTTTCGTGATGGTCTATCGCAGAGTAAGCACTGTCTATGCAATTAAAATATGTGAAATAAATATTTACTCACATGAATAGGTGACTAAGCGTCACAAAATAATCAAAAAGTCGCCACACATAGATCTTTCAAGATATTATAAGCAAATTCTGTAAGGGCAAATTGTAAGCTTTAAAATGTTATAAAGCTTAATTCAAACGTATCTAAATATTGGGCAGAGAGCACACACTCTGGAAAAGTCTGAGAAAAGTGGCTCTATAAGATCTATTCAAACGTTTAATCTAGTAAGAGCCGTGCTAGCTGTGTATCGAATGGGGAAAAAATAAAAATACAACAACACTGAAGTGATCATCAGAGTAAGCCGTCTTTCAGCAAGTTGAATTAACGCATTCTACTCATAATTTTAATATTGTAACTTTCAAAGCAGTGACATTCTTACAAAAGTTATCAGAATTGTAAGTAAAATGCCTACAGATGGTTGTTAAGAAATGAAAAGGGTCCTGACGTCCTGTAAGACATTCCTAATCACACTATCTAATTATTTTCTATTTTTAATTAATCGTTTTAGGACCTCTACCCTTGGAATAATATTGAAAAACCTATTTGGAGTCCTCCAGTAAAATCAGGGCGTGCAACTGTAAATTGGTTTGTAATGCGCGGTCCCATATGTTTGTCAAGTAGAAATGAACATAAGACATGTAGTGTTTCATTTTTAGCTGCTTTCTAGTCTTTTCAACTCGATTTTCACTTCTCTTCATACCTGATGTCAGTAGTAAGGCTTGTAAGTTGTTGTTCTTGTTGTTGTTGCTGCTGCTGCTGCTGCCTTCAGGGCACACAGAATACACTGCCTTATTGTAAGGCAGTAAGATAATAATTATGTGACCCTGCATCACAAAACCAACAAAAGTCGCCAGACATGGATTTTTAGTAAAGGACAGATTCTGAAAGAACAGATTCTAAGCTTTAAAATGATGAATAGCTCAATTCAAAATGATTCCCTTAACTTATCGAAATACTGGAAAGAATGCACACACTCTAGAAAAGTGTGAACTGAGAAAAGAGGCTGTGAAGTGCAGTGTCTATCTGTTTATTCAAGTGTTTAATCTTTACCAAACTGTGGTAGCTGTGTGATGAATGGGACAAAAAACAGGATGTAAACCACTGGAGCAATGGCAATGAAGGAATTATTAGATTAAGTTGAAATTAAACATGCTTTATCAATACATTCAGTCCATGATTAGTGCCAACTTTAAAGTAGTAGCATCATCCCTTCAAAAGTTATCAGACTTGAAAGTGAAAAGTGTGCAAAGGGTTATCAGGAAATGAAAAGAGGCCTCTAAGACATACCTGATCTCACTACTCTACAAAAGAAAAAGGGTTGTAGAAAAACTGCCAAAAATGCACATTCCCATTCATTTTATGATTCCAAACTCAAGAATAATGTAGAAGAAAGGTAGTTATTTCAGAAAATATGAAAAATTTAATATTGACTTGGTTGACCCGTTTCACCCTTTTTGAGTCCTCACGTAAAATCAAGGGGGTGCAGGGACTTTTTGGTCGTTTTGTGATGCACGGTCACATATTATGTGACCCTGCATCACAAAACCAACAAAAAGTCGCCCAGACATGGAATTTTAGGTAAGGGCAGATTCTGGAAGAGCAGACGATAAGCCTTAAATTTATGTACGATAATTCAATTCAAATGGACTCTCCTAAACTATATAAATATTGAAAAGAAAGCCTTAACTGTGGAAAAGTGTAAACTGAGAAAAGAGTCTCTTAAGTATAGAGTCTGATTGAGGGTCTAATCTTTACCAAGCCGTGCACCTGTGTGATCAATGGGACAAAAACCAGGATGTAAACCACTGAAGCAACAACAATTAACTTATCATGTCAAGGTGGAATTCGGCATGCTCTTTCAACACTTTCCATTATTAATGTCAAATTTTCAAGGCAGTATAGTATTATCCTCACAGATGTTAATGCCCCTACAGACATACCTGTTCATTTCTACTACCCCCCCCCCCATAAAAAAGAAGGTTGTAGAAAACTGCTGAAAACACATTTTCCTATTCCTGTTTTGATCCCTAACTAAAGAATAATGTACAAGAAGGATAGCTCTTTCGGAAAATAGGAAAAACTCAAGATTGACTAGGTGTACCACTTCATATTTCTTGAGTCCTCACGTAAAATCAAGGGCTGTGACTTTTTGCTTGTTTTGTGATGCATAAGTTATATATGTATATAAATATATATATATATATATATATATATATATATATATATATATATACATATGTGACCCTGCATCACAAAACCAACAAAAAGTCGCCAGATATGGATTTTTAGTTAAGGACAGCTGTAAAATGATGTATAACTCAATTCAAATGGACTAACCAAACCTACCCAAATACTGAAAGGAAAGCACACAGTCTGGAGAAGTGTGAACTGAGAAAAGTCTAAATTACAAGGTTTATTCAAGCGCTTAATCTTTTTCCAAGCCGCGCTAGCTGGGCGATGAAAGGGACAAAACACAGGATGTCAACCACCGGAGCAACAACAATGAAAAGATTATCAGATTAAGTTGAAACTTAGCATGTTATATTATCACATTGTGTCCGTGATTAATTCCAACTTTCAAAGCAGTGGCATTATTTTTTCAAAAGTTATTAGACTTGAAAGTGAAGAATGTGCATAGGATTTCAAGAAATGAAATGGGGTCTGTAAGACATATCTGGTCATTCTACTCTCCCCGAAAAGGGGTAGTAGAAAAACTGCTGAAAACACCCTTTCTCGTTCGTGTTATGATCCCAAACTAAATAGTAATGTAGAAGAAAGACAGCTCTTTCAGAAAATATAATTATAAAAAACTCAAGATTTGCTCAGTTGACCCATTTCACCTGTTTTGAGTCCTGACGTAAAATCAAGGGGTGCGACTTTTTGGTGGTTTTGTGATGCAAGGTCACACACACACACACACACACACACACACATACATATATATATATATATATATATATATATACTTGGTGATTCTATCCTTCTATGAAGAGTACTCGATATCCTCAAAGGAAGAGCTTTAGACAGAAGTATTGGAACAAGTTCACTCGGTTGACAGCAGGTTCATCCGTATTTTATTGCTACTCGGAGTTTCATGCCACCTTCATTTAGGGGCAATCATCAGGCTAAATGAAGGTGGCAAGAAACTCCGAGTAGCAATAAAATACGGATGAACCTGCTGTCAACCGAGTGAACTTGTTCCAATACTTATATATATATATATATATATATATATATATAAGAGATTTAAAGCTTATACCTTTAGTGCAATAGATATCAGGTTTACAAAATCGTTCCCTAATCCGAATCACTAAGTCTGATGTCAAATTTGATTAAAATTAGATTTAAAAAAAAAACATATGAAAAGTCAGATGCTCCTGAAAGAAGAAAGGATATTTGAATGGTTTCATTCGAATTCTCACCTTCCATTTCAATGTCCTTATTCTCCTCCTGATGAAGATTCCTTTTTGTGAATGTTTAACTTTTCAAATTGCTTTGTCGCAGGGCTCCATGAATGCTGTCTGTGAAACTCAAAGACTCCATTCGATCATGACAGTTTCTTGAGCAGTTTACAGGTAGAACTGAGCCCGTGATTTCCCAGCTGATCCAAATTTAAATGGCCCTAAACTTTTCTCGCAACTTGCCAAAGACTGGACAAGACCCTGATTGGTCTGTCACGAGCATATCAACAATAGAATTGTTGTCTGTCTGTGAGTGTACGAGATAGTGAAAGTAATTGCAGAATAACAAGGCCA
>NW_027273758.1:0-12924 GCF_040938485.1 Diadema antillarum | reverse complement strand
GAAAGCAATTCGCATTTCGTTATAACGGAGCATATTTCTTTTGTTTTTCTTTGTCTGTGGCGCTCGGAAAAGACTTCGTTATAACGGAAATTTCGCTATAACCGTGTTCATTATAAGCGAATTTTTTACCATAGACTTTAATGGTGATAATTTTGGGACCAGAAGATTTACTTCGTTATAACGAAATTTCGTTATAACCGTGTTCGTTATAACGGGAGTGCACTGTATTAATAGGTTTCAGCACAATCTTAAATCACTGGAGTACATTTGCTACACTGTAATATCGGAGAGTATCCAAGTCACAGCTAATCAGAGAGTAGCATGCTGCTTGATGCTGTGGTTGATGATCCGAGAGAGCTCTCAATCTGAATCTCTGCATTCTTTTTATGACTGCAGGAGACATTCTCCTCTAACACATTTGCAATTGAATCCTGATTGATTGAATAGATTACATATTTAAATATATGTAAATTAACTAATCTCCATGAGAATGGGGGAGTGGTTTGACCAAGCTAGTATAAAGAAATGAAAAGAGCGGAGGAAGAATGGATGTGGATGGATATGGTATCCTTCATGATATGATGTATACAGCTGTTTAGATTGGGACAAGAAAGTGTGTGTACACTAATGGGCTGGTTTGTCCAAGAATGACACAACCAACGGGGGTGCTGCTGGTACACTAGGAACAAGGCCATTTGGTCAGGCAGTGGTTAGACAGAGGAAAGATGAGAAGGGTTACTTGAAGACAAACTTCGTGAGGTTGTTTCAGATCTGAGAGTTAAGTGTGGTCCAAAGAGAGCAGCAAACTTTGTGTACCTACTAGCTTTGGGTAGATACTACACAACACTACAGCCTAATTCTGAAGTGCAATGGTGAAGTGCAACACTAACCTTGTCAAGTCTGTCTCCTTTGATTTCTGCCCAGTAATCAATCGCGGATGCATCCGCACTCTTTCCAGCATGGGCTGAAATATGAATGTTCATTAGACAGTTCAATATCTCTGCACGAAACATGGAGATGAAAAGTAATAATGACTATAGTGAAACTGAAATATGTTATCTTTATCAAAACATCTCTCCATGTTTAAGCTGGCTTATATAAGCAAACTAATATCAAACAAACATAGCAGTAGAAGCATTTGTAAATACCGGACATCGAATAAAGAACATAAGGAATCTGAAATTCCACAAAATTAAAGGACAAGTCCACCTTCATACACATGTGGATTGAGTGAATGCAACAATATTAGTAGGACACATCAGTGAAAGTTTGGGGAAAATCGGACAATCCGTTCAAAAGTTATGAATTTTTAAAATATTTGCGCGGTCACTGCTGGATGAGAAGACTACTATACCTTGTGATGTCACATGCGTACAACAATATATGGAAAATAAAAAGAGAATTTCACAAAACTTTACTTTTTGAATAAAGTGCACATTTCTTTGACTTGTTACTGACGTATGTTTAGGGTAATATTATTCCCCCTGCCTTTTGAAAGAGAGAAGTCGAGTATTCTTTTGTTATGCCAGAAAAGTGAAAATATGTTGAATTTTCTTTATTCTTTCTTTACAATCGTTGTACACATGTGACATCACAAGGTATAGTAGTCTTCTCATCCAGCCTTGACTGAGCAGAAACTTCAAAAAAATCATAACTTTTGAACAGATCATCCAATTTTCTTCAAACTCTCACTGATGTGTTCTACTATTGTTGCTGTATTTACTCAACTCACATGTCTATGAAGGTGAACTTGTCCTTTAAACACTGTTTTTTTTACTACTGATGAGGAATTTCTGAACAACATATCTACACCTCTAGTAGAACACTTACCTACATACCTCAAGAAACATCCCCTCAATAGTTTTTCCTTTAATCACAAGAACAAGATCTGTGACAGACAGACTGACAGACAGGACAGTTGGACTGAAGGCAGAAAACATTTTGGGGCAGAGGACTAAATATTATGGTAGGGTGAATTTCATTCTTGGAGCTTCTCCCTGAACTATCAAAAAGCTCATTACCCTCTCCCTACATGGGCATCAAACAATATAAGGGTCAAACTCTATCCGGAGGTGTTACAATGTATGTACCATTGGTGCTTTGGATCTTGGGGACAGTGTTTTGTGGTCCTGCTTATGAACAGAAAAGTGGGGAAAATGTATGATAGTATTGATACGAGCAAATTTGTATAACCCACAAGCTAGCCTGATCACTCCTATGTATAAGTCATACAGGTCCTTTTTTTTTATACGAATGAAAATGTAAATCTGAACTATTTCTATCACCTCAACCTGTTACCTCTAAAGGGGTCAATTGGGCCACTGTCGTTACTGACTTGAAAAACAAACAAACCTAGAAATATCACTCATTGTGATTAATATACCCCCACCCACAACTGAGGGAATTAGCTCAACCAGGATTAATTTTTTTACTTTTTAATGGGAAAAAAATGTTACCATGGCAATGCACTGTCCAACAGTGAATAAATGTATTGCTCACTTTTAGTGACATGTCCCGCATCTCAAGTCAAGTGCTCAAAAACTGAGTGAGCAAGATAAATAAACTGATGATTTCTATGGTTTTCATTAAAAATTGTATTACCATAGCAACACAATGTTGGACATTAAGAAAAAATGAAGTTTGCACAACTACATATATCATAGCCGTCACATGTGCCAAATTTCAAGCCAAATGCTTAAAGGACAAGTTCACCTTCATAAACATAAGGATTGAGAAAATGCAACAATGTTAGTAGAACACATCAGTGAAAGTTTGAGGAAAATTTGACAATCGATGCAAAAATTATGAATTTTTTAAATTTTTGTCTTGGAACCGCTGGATGAGGAGACTACTACAGCTTGTGAGTCATATGCGTACAACAGTATAAAGAAAATGTAAAAGAAAATTCAACATATTTTCACTTTTTTCGCATAATAAAAGAGCACTTGACTTGCCTCTTTCTAAAGGCAGGGGGAATAATATTACCCATAACATTTGTCGGTAACGAGTCAAGGGAATGTATACTTTTTTCAACAGATGGAATTTTGTGAAATTCTCTTTATATTTTCCTTATATTGTTGTACGCATTTGACATCTAAGTTATTCATACACTGCAGTAGTCTTCTCATCCAGCGGGTACTGCACAAAAACTTCAAAAATTCATAACTTTTGAACGGATTGTCTGATTTTCCTCAAACTTTCAATGATGTGTTCTACTAACATTGCTACATTCTCTCAATCCTTATGTTTATGAAGGTGAACTTGTCCTTTAAAGGCTGAGGGGCTTAGTTGAATTCACAATATCAGTGTATCATTTTCATTCAAAATATACTGTTACCATGGAAACACATTTTCAACACTGACAAAAGATTTTTTGCACATCTAGGTAATGTAGTGGTAACAATGTGCCAAATTTGAAGCCAAAATGCTCTAAAACAGAGAGATTTATAGGAGAATCGAAATGTTTGTATGATTTTCATTTAAAATGCACTGTTACCATGGCAACACATTGTTCAACAATGATGAAATATGAAATTTGCATATCTCTGTACTATAGTGGTTGCATGTGCCAAATTTCAAGCCAAATGCTCAAAGACTGAGGAAGTTACCTGAATCCACAATATTTTTGCATGATTTTCATTGAAAATATGCTGTTACTATGGCAACACATTGATCAACAATGGCGAAAGATTACGTATGCACATCTACGTACTATAGTGGTCACATGTGCAAAATTTCAAGCTAAATGCTCAAAGACTGAGGTAGTTACCTGAATCCACAATATTTTTGTATGCATTTTAGTGAAAAGATGCTGTAACCATGGCAACGCATTGTTCACCACTGACGAAAGATCAAGTTTGCACATCTATATGCTATAGTGGTCACATGTGCCAAATTTTAAGCAAAATGCTCAAAGACTGAGGGAGTTAACTGAATCCAAAATATTTTTGTAAGATTTTCATTCAAAATATGCTGTTACCATGGCAACACATTGATCAAAACTGATGAAAGATTATGGTTACACATCTACGTACCACAGTGGTCATGTGTGCCAAATTTCAAGCTACAATGTAAATGCTCAAAGACTAAGGGAGTTAGCTGAATCCACAATATTTTTGTATGCTTTTTGGTTAAAAAAAAGCTGTTACCATGGTAACGCATTGTTCACCACTGACGAAAGATCAAGTTTGTACATCTATACACTATAGTGGTCATGTGTGCCAAATTTCAAGTCAAGTGCTTGAAGACTGAGGGAGTTACCTGAATCCACAATATTTTCGTATGATTTTCATTCAAACTATAGGCCTACTGTTACCATGGCCACGCATTGATCAACAATGACGAAAGAGTCAGTATGCACATCTACGTACCATAGTGGTCACATGTGCCAATTTTCAAGCCAAATGCTTAAAAACTGAAGGAGTTAGGTTAATCCACACATTTTTGTATGATTGGTAAAAAAAAAAAAAATCTGCCGTTGCCATGGCAACTCATGAAATACTCATGGAAAAGATGTCTTGCACATCTGCCTGTGATAGCAGTCACACATGCCAACTTTGAAGTTAATTGCTCAAAAGAATGAGAAAGTAGGGTGATCCGCAAGTTTTTATGAAAATTTGCCGTTGCCATGGCAACGCATTACGCGATACTAACGAAAAAGGTCTTGCACATCTACCTTTGATAGCGGTCACACATGCCAAATTTGGGGTCAATTGCTCAAATAATGAGAGAGGAGTTCGATCCAAAACATTTTGTAATATTTTTTAAAACATTTGCCGTTGCCATGGCAACTCATTATGCAATACGAACGAAAAAGGTGTCTTGCATATCTTCCTTTGATAGTGGTAACAAATGCTAAATTTGGGGTTAATTGCTCAAAAAATGAGAGAGTAGCTCGATCCACAAGTTTTTATGAAAATATGTTGTTGCCATGGCAACGCATTATGCGATACTAACGAAAAAGGTGTCTTGCACATCTTCCTTTGATAGCGGTCACACATGCCAAATTTGGGGTCAATTGCTCAAAAAATGAGAGAGGAGTTCGATCCACAAGATTTTGCAACGGACCGACCGCCCGACCGACAGCCCGCCCGCCCAACTGACCAACCGACCGACCGGCCACCCAACCTCAGACATAGTGATTCCTATACCGGGTGTCCCCAAAAAAGCGGAACGGTGGATTTTCAGTACTTTGTGTTCTAAAAGTGATATATTTTTTGACATCATTAGAAAAAACATCTTCCGCAGAAGACAATGATACCAAAATCATTACATTTGGTTCACTACTTTTTATTCTACGCCATTTTCTATATGCAGTCATTTTCAAATTTCTGCGACTTATGAGATAATAATTTGGGCGCGACACGCGATCCATACGATGAATATTGTGTAAGCTTGTTGATCCATGTCAACAAAAGATACAGCTTCCACATTGGGTGCGCACGCACACACACACACACATACTTTTTTTTCCTAGCCCGCTCCCAATGTGAAAGCTGCATCTTTTGTTGACAAGAATCACCGAGCTTAAAGTGAAAACATAGTTTTGGTAAGGGTTTGAGAACCCATCTGGCACCATTTCATATTTGCTTGCAATATATTGAAAGAGTCTACAAAGAAACTTACCTGGCTGACGCGATTTGCCGGGATGATGAGTCATTTTGGAGTATTTTGAGAAAAATAATAAAAGTCGGAAAACCGACTTTTATTCCAGAAGGATCCAGACTAACTCGGTCTCAGGGAAAACTCGACCCTATTTCAGACAATTTACACGCAGTTCGTGATCGCCATATTCTACTGTAAACGAGGCCTAATTGAACAGACAGGAAAGTGCGTGCTAATCCCGTACAAAACAAATGGGCAGCGCGCAGTCCTCAAGCCTATACGCACATCATCTCAGTTGCTGAGACGCGCTGTCTTTGAAGTTATTGTTGTTTATCAAGAGTCTTTGATTGTTTTTAGAGGTGCTTGATAGGCGCACACTAATTTTGCACGTGCACCAGAGGTTTTTTGATGCGCACGTTTTAACAACTCGGACCATTACTGCGAGTAGTCAGAACGCGAAGTGCTAGTTTATACAGGCTGCTCCCATAGTACAACACTGTACAATCTAGAGGGACAACCAATACAACTCAGCCCGCCGTCAAAGCGAGGCCGAGTTATCTTCGAGTCCAAGTTTAGCCTGACCCCGTTCGGGTAAGTTCTGAGACTGAACCTTTTTGGTTAATATTTCGCATTTTTGTCGTTACCCATCGAATATCTTGTTATTACAGCGTTATTCCGCACATTTCCTAGGCATACGTTCACATTTGGGAGCGAAATTTGACAACTTTTGAAGGCGTACCAGAACTATGTTTTGGCTTTAAACAATATTCACCGTATGGATTGCATGTCGCGCCCAAATTATTATCTCTTAAGTCGCAAAAACCTGGAGAAATTTGAAAATGACTGCATTTACAGAAATTGGCATAGAATAAAAAGTATTGACCCAAATTTAATGATTTTGGTATCATTGTCTTCTGCGGAAGATGCTCTTTCTAATGATGTAAAAAAATATATCACTTTTAGAACGCAAGGTACTGAAAATCCACTGTTCCACTTTTTTTGGGACACCCGGTATACCCCTCCCCCACACACACACACTATGTGTGGGTGGGGGTATAAAAATTGTTTACTGTTATATCAATAGACCGATTCGAGCGACTGTTCATGGAAGTGCGCCCTCTTAAGGTGACGCTATAACTGGGGACCATCCAGGCCGGGCTGGCAAGCGCCATGCGAGCATGGCAAAGGTGCCAGTGGCAGCCAGTGCTTTTAAAACCTGGCACCAGCCGGCCTGCCGGCCAGCTATCTCTGGCAGCGATCGACGCGTCTGGCTTTGTGACAACTGCATTTTTTTTGCTCGCTAATTGTAAAATTCACGGTCCAACAGTGATTAGCAAAATTTGTGAAAATTAGACAACTTATACCGAGTATGAGTGAATGGGTAGGTGACATACAACTGTAGCCAAAACTTGAATTTCAAGGTAAATATCGGTACGATCCGTGAATGTTTGTAGACTCTATTTCTATGGCAATGACTTGGGTACTCGCGTGTAAGCCCCATATTTTCACATTTGTGTAAGAGAATGAAAACCGCTGGGGAGAACTTTACTATGGCTAGCCGCAGGCAGACATCTTGCAAGTAAGCCTAGACTGTTTAGAAGTTACCTGATATAATTAAATACAAATAAGGCAAGAGTCCAGACAAGACCTATTGACTTCTAGAACCCTACATCCTATGTCATTTTTGCTTGTCGCTAACTTCAGGCAAGCTTAAGTAAACCAAACGGAATACAGTCAGGGATCTAGGGCGTTTCTACACCGTATAAACTAAATTAAAGGACAAGTTCACCTTCATAAACATAAGGATTGAGAAAATGCAACAATATTAGTAGAACACATCAGTGAAAGTTTGAGGAAAATTGGACAATCGATGCAAAAGTTATGAATTTTTAAAATTTTTGTGTTGGAACCGCTGGATGAGGAGACTACTACAGCTTGTGAGTCATATGCGTACAACAGTATAAAGAAAATATAAAAGAAAATTCAACATATTTTCATTTTTTTCGCATAATAAAAGAGCAATTGACTTGCCTCTTTCCAAGGGCAGGGGGAATAATATTACCCATAACATGTATCGGTAACGAGTCAGGGGAATGTGTACTTTTTTCAAAAGATGGAATTTTGTGAAATTCTCTTTATATTTTCCTTATATTGTTGTACGCATGTGACATCTAAGTTATTCATACACTGCAGTAGTCTTCTCATCCAGCGGGTACTGCACAAAAACTTCAAAAATTCATAAC
Organism: Diadema antillarum; assembly: GCF_040938485.1. NCBI lineage: Eukaryota > Metazoa > Echinodermata > Echinoidea > Diadematoida > Diadematidae > Diadema > Diadema antillarum. Next base: position 5,077 of record NW_027273758.1, on the reverse strand, counting down.
TTTTGAATGGATTGTCTGATTTTCCTCAAACTTTCAATGATGTGTTCTACTAATATTGCAACATTCTCTCAATCCTTATGTTTATGAAGGTGAACTTGTCCTTTAACATGGCCACCTGTCTGATAACGTGGTCACTCCTACTAAGGCAAATCCACACAGTCCTTTTTTTCCCTGTCCATATTCAACACATAGCTCGCAGCGCCAAACGAAGTTTTGAATGCGAAGAGAGAAAATGGATAATGGTTTAGCCTTTGTGGGAGTGACAAAGTTATCAACAAAGGTGGCCATATTGAAGATTACGGACCATAAAAGGTTAGAAGAAGCCCTAAACACAAACCTGCAGTCATGCGGGCTGCCCTGTTAGCGTTACCATTGGTTACTGCTTTCATTGAGAGATTCAATCCATTCAGTGAGACATGCATTGTTTCTTCATGATAACTCTCAAACTTGAAAAAAATGTAATTTGGCATTGTTGTCTTTGAAGTTCATTTGCTCATTCATGCATGACATTTGTCAACATAATTAGGTATCAGTGGAAAGAGGAAGAGTTCCTCTTTCCACACAACCAACATTGCACTCTCCAGAGCTCACAATTATGAAATGGTAGCCCTCCAAATTTGGATTACCTTTTTTTAATATCCTCTGTATATATACCCTACCCTCAGTATTTATAACTCATGTAGGCTACAGTCTCTCACACACATACAGTTTCTTTTTCTCTCTTCCTTTCACATGCATACACATTCTACAGAGTCTTTACAAAATTATATAAAATTATGAAATTTCACTACTGTATATGCTATATATTTCGCGGGGGGTTTATTTTCACAAATTTCGCGAGTCGGGAGCTATTCGTGAAATTAACAACACGCGAAAATATCACCTTCCAAAATGAATCCCTTGCCTTGATGATACGAACATTTCAAGGCCCTATTTTATCAAGATAAAGTTAGCGTTGATTTTGAAATCAACGCTAACTTTATCCAACTTGAAGTCCGCTTTAACTTTAAATCAACTGCAAGTTTCCGTTTTACGAAGAGACTTAACACTCGATTATAGTTATAGGTGATCACCATGACTTAATTATTGATTTAGTCAAAACAAAAAACACGGGACGAGGCTGGTTTCCGGTACTGTCTACTCAAAAACAATACAATACTTTAAGCAAAACAAACCACAAAAACATGATTATTTGCCATGGCCACGGAAGCGTAGTCTGCTAGTGCGACGCAGTAGCGCTACAGCCGCTGAATTAAAAGTATAAAGTTTGCAACAGAACCACAAAATACGCCGTTTTGTGTTGTATTGAAGAAAGTAGGTCGATAGATCTAGCACATCTCGAGCTCAACAAAATCTGCGTACGCGTGTACCGTAAAGATTACGCACACTACGTAGGAATAAACACTCACGTATTTATTGACATGGATCTAAACGTACAGTAACTTTAACGTAACTGACTGTCCAAGGTGAAGGTCGTGTAGGCCTATATGCATTGTTTCAAGTCTTACAATAGGCTGAAGTCCTGTGTGTTTACATGTAGGATTATGGAAACTTGTGAGAGTGTGGTGACTACAGTAGCTTGTTTTTACCTCTACGGCGCAGATCGGCTTTGTAAAGAATAGATCGCGAGTCTACATCAACATACATGTCGAAATTCTAGACTCCAATAGACGCTCTAATCTGCAGTATGTGTTACGGTAAGTACTAACTGCGACCAGCCCCAACACGCAGTGTTGCTGTGTACACGGAGCGTCCCGGGGTTAGGTAAGTACAAACGACTCGCTGAACGTTACTTAGGCCTAACGTTAAGCCTATTACTGGTTAGCCTAACTTAGATCTCAATTTACTGTTGTACTCTGTGCTATAGAATTAAACTCTTTATTTTCTGTAGATCTATAGGCCTACTAAACTCTTAATTAGTATCTATTGACGAACTAGATCTACGTAGGCCTACGCACGTCAGAAATCACTGGTTTCCTTGCATATGGGTTCTTTGGCAAGATATGCATTGCGCACAAACGCGGTTCCAGTTACAGTACCGTACTCGGTTACTTGCCCTTGCTGGCGATGGCTTGATTGGAGGGCGGGCGGGCCGAGGCGCCGGGCGCGCAGGCTGGGATTGAGACTGCTGTCTAGGGTGTTTGCATGCAGCAGTCGCGTTAACTGCGACCAGCGCGGTCTCCGGGCCGGCTACAGTCGCGTAAGCAATGCGTGCCGATCGTGAATTTCATGCCAGGAAAAAACCATAATTACATGAAAGAAACGCAACAAAATGTTAGAGAAAGGTGAGCAGTTAACAGACAAACATTTGTGACAAGACCCGAGCTAGACTAGGAAAGTGTGACAGTCATCTTTCTTCTGTAAATTTCCTTACAATTGAGTCTACCTAGACTGTTTCTACTTAAAGTTGATATTTATCAACTGTTAAGTTAATCATGGATTTGGAGCGGTTGAGAAAACTTATATGTTGATTTTGGAGGAAGTTAAATTTTTTTACAACTGTGGGTGTCTTGATAAAACGGACTTCAAGTTAACTTGGAAGTTAATCATAGATTAAGTGGACTTAGAGTTGATATGAGAGGTTAATCATAGATTATTTTGACTGAACGTTAAATTTATCTTTTGATAAAACAGGGCCCAGTAGTAGTATACCATGTCATGACTTACCCAACAGACCATACTTGCTAAGCTTGTTTACGTACATATAGCACATCCACGTCTACTTACGAATACTGTAGAGAGCCAATCCATTATCGCAAGGGGACCACTCGTCAGATATCTAGCACGATGGACTTAACCACTTCAAAAATGTTGAATTCTAACTTACTAGTTCGCAGAGTTTGGTAAGTTTATTTCATGCAGTGTATAACTAGTATCATTCTTAATTGCTAGTAAGTTGAAATTCACACCTTCTTTGCCACTTCATAGTTTCTCTGGTCCCCAATCGCGAATTTAACACTCGCGAAAATGTTTGACAGCAGCAATTCGCGAAAATTTATGTACACGAAAATTATAGTGCATACAGTAATTTCTGCAGAACAGTCCTCCTACAGTTGATATGATAAGCAAATGAGTGAGTTCATGTCATTGTTTCACAATTTTCTCTCGACTGTGAACAAAAAAGTGATTAAAATTAATTGGAAGTTTCTATTAAAAGATGTTTTCAAGACTCAACAGTGAATTCAGTTCAATTCAATTCAGCAACATTTTTCAGGGACCATTTTCAATTTCAATTCAAATGAATTTATCAAAAATTTTCTGCATTGAATATATATACAAATGAAATACAGTCATTTCTTCTTCTTTTTTCCACACAATTAAGCATACAGTGTGTACATCCGAACATAATTGGAATTTAAGTGTACAGAAGAAGAAAAGAATAAGAAAACATGTAGATAGGGAACTACTTGGGATATAGTGAAACAAATGATCTGACTGAATTATGGCGCATCCATTGCGAGTGTGAATGCAGAAGACTATCATCAAATAAGCATATAGCGTGAAGATACGACAGCCTTAAAAGATAGGGAGAAAAAAAAGGGGGCAAAACATACATTATGTATTTATATTTAAAAAAATAGAAGAGAAGAGATGGAGAGAGAGAGAGAGAGAGAGAGAATAAAAAAGGCCAGAGTGTCATTCTGGCATCACATTGCGACACCAAAAATTGTACAATGTACTAGAAAAAATAGTACAATGTACTAGAAAGTAACCTTAATGAGGCGAGTGCTAGTCCAAGTGAATTTGCCTAGCGGGCACGTGGTACGAGGTGTCTTTTACGATAATAAAGACTTATATATGTTTATTAGATAGTGTGATGTAAAAGACTGGGGAGGGGGATACCAAAACATTCAAAAACTTAACCATTTTATAGTTACAATAATCAGATATCGGCTAATCCCCATAATTTGATATAATGTGCTTTTTCATATATCTTTGCTTTGAAAGAAAAGTGATATACATGATTTGATTCGTTCAGGCAGAGAATTCCATATATCCGGTCTGTGGTGTCAGAAAGATCTATGGGCGACACATACACAGTAACCTCAGGTTATTTAAATAATGTCATTGCAATGACGAGTGGGATAAGAGTGTACTTTACTATATGAGTAAATTTTTGATGTATTTGAACATAAAAATGGCAGATTGATAAGTATGAAAATCATTTGACTTGATGATTTGCCCCTTGAAACATCCCGGAGTACGTCTTTTAAAATGTCTTCAAATGTAAATGAAAGTCCTTCTTAAGTGATTAAAGTACACACTCACTATATGCAGTCATACTGCCCCACTTTGACAGTGGGTGACAAATCATTCAAATCTGAATTATTGATGTTATATACTGGAAAATTATGAAGTAGACATCAATACTTTCGAGATATATGTAAGTTTAGATGATACTATTTCATTGATGCTATTTCAGTTGACAGCATAGCACAAGAAACAAGAGACCCTGGGGTCTTGTGCTCACCTGAGTATTGCAATTTAACTTTCCATGCATTCTTGCAGACAAGTTCCTGACAACATTGAAAATTTGGTAGGGAATGGTGCCCATTTGTACAAATATAATTCTAACACCCAAGGGATTAAACCTGCCTAGTTTGAAGAAAATTTGACTACACATTTTTAAGAAGAAGTTAAAATGTAAAGTTAAGGACTCCAATGGCTCAAGGGGGGGGGGGGGGGTACCCCTGGATGAGCAACAAACAAATTTGAAACCACAGCCATCCATGCACGTACTCATAGTAGTAACTTAGCTCTATCACTTCTGGTTCCATAGAAGATTTTTCAAGAATCCTTCCCCTTCCTCCCAGGGTGGGGGAGTTGGGATTCCCTTCTAGTGCCCATTTGAACAAATGAGATCCTTGTAATGTCCTGTTGTTTTATGGGTTTTGTTACGGTTAACAGAGACATCAAACTCAGTCCGACACGTTATACTGGATGTGTGTTTCCATTTATTCTCGGGAGTCTTATCGCTCCATGACTGCTCAGAATGGTTCAACGATGGTACAACGAAACAGAGACTAGCGCCCTCATAGTTCAAGACACTACATCCCTCCTCTTCTTTTTAGCCGGA
>NW_027273757.1:0-13693 GCF_040938485.1 Diadema antillarum | reverse complement strand
GACAAGGTTCTGACAAAACTTTTGAAAAACATGCTTATTGCATTAGATTGTGTAGCTGAACGAAATATCATAGAAGTGATATGTATAAAGAAAGTGTAGAGCACTATGCATGGGATATTTTAATTTTTCATTTTTGGAAACAGTTTCCTTATTATAGGACAATCAATTTTTGTGGTCAATTACTGTTTTTTTTTTTTTTTTTGGGGGGGGGGGGGTAGCAAACAACAATTCCTCATCATTTTTCATGACACCAAAACTGTACCAGGTCTGCACATGTAAGTACAAAAAGCTGGTGCTGTTATAAACTTGTGTACGATATGGACAATCTTTTCTAATTTGTATATTGCATGGACCTAAATGTTTATGAATGTGGATCTGCATACAAAATGTACACATAGCACACAAACCTGAATGCTTGTATTATGCAGATCCATATATATATGCAACTGTGGGGAACAAACTTCAACTGGAGATAAAATTTGTAAGCCTACACGTAAATATAGCCAATCTCAACATGGGATGTTTGTAAATTGTCTCGTTAAAAAAATCTCCCAAAGTACATTGTAAATCCAGCCTATTTCACAGAGTGGTCAATGTGCATATTTGCTCAGATATATTAAGGTGCGGAAACACAGAACAGTGTCTCCAGAGTCGGGGGTCGCCCTGTGATAACCTTGCTTCAACTACTTCCGTTCCTTGCGTTGTGCAAGCGATTTCTTCCGAAGAGTCAATATTTGGCAGCGGAAGAGTGTCATTGCGTAAATCGCCAAGCATGCGATATGTATTTCGGATTTCCATGAAACAGCTACAGATTAAAAAGGAAAAAAAAAAGGGTTTGAGATAAGATTGTGAATCGCAGCGTGGAGATACTGTACATGCACCCTATAATACTCTTGTGTGGGAATAGTCCTTACATCTCTTCCCAGTTTAATAATGATAATAATAATAATAATAATAATAATAATAATGATGATGATGATGATGATGATGATGATGATGATAATAATGATAATAATGATAATAATAATAATAATAATAATAATAATAATAATAATAATAATAATAATGATAATAATAATGATTATGATAATGATAATGATAATGGTTATGATAATAATAACAACAACAACAATAACAGTAATAATGATAATAACTCCTGTCTTCTCTCACTCTTGTCACCACATACTGCATACAAATTTTCTTTTTCTTAATGGGGAATAAGCCAGCCGTACCATGTGTATCAAACACATTGTAATGTTTACTGTTAGTTGACACACTCTGATGCCTACATGTAATGTTGTCACAGCCTTTGCTCTACCATCTGGTTGCTACTCAAATTGTGTTTCTGGTTTAAATATATGGAGTACGATCTGTTTGTGTGTATACAACATATTGCACCGTTAAGGTATACTGGTGGAGGTACAAGATGTGTATTGGCCTTTCTATCTATGCCAACGTGTACAGATTTTAACCTTTTGGTAAGTCGTTGAAGCCAAAGTATACTGATTATAACACATCAGTATAGGCCCCTGTGCCCTAATACGTGGATGGATTCTCAGTACTTGCTGAATCTGATGAACTTTCGGTCTGGTGATAGAAGATACCAGCACACCGGTCTTTTCAGTGGTTGGTTTCTGTTATCCATGACGCTCGCGAGCTCTATCGTGGTGCCATGGTTAACTCGTTCACCGTTTAATTTGAGGGTTCTGGTTTGGTGATTGAGGTTTGACTTTGAAAAGTGATGGAAGGGTGGGGGGGGGGGGGGGCGCTAAAGAAAAGGGGGAGGGGCTGCAAAAGGGGGAGGGGCAGGGGAGTAGATAGATTGAGGGAGAAGCCCTTTTGGGTTAGGTGAAAAGAACATAGCCCAGACATGTTATACCAATTATATAAGGGGTATATAGACATGAACAAAGTTCATCACGGTGTGATGGATGTGTGAGGAAGTTGGTAGGATGGTGAGTGATATGGATGAAAGATGCATTTTATGATAAATTTGCATATTTTAGGTTTGGTTTGTTTTTCCCCAGGTCTCCACCATCAGAATCTGTGATTCATGATAAATATGATGTTTAGTAAGTTGTACAAGAGAAACGCCCATATTTCATCAGCATGTTTTATTTTAAAGTATGTATGTAAATACAGTCACCAGAAACTGGTATTTGACACTGGAACCTCATAGTACACCCGCTGCATATTAGTAACAGGAAGAACATGGTATCACTATCAGTCAGTTATGTTTTATGCTAAATGCCACAAGAACCAAGTTCCTTTACTTGTTGACTCCTGTAAGAGAATAGTATCATATGTTGCCGTGGTAGTTGAAAATATGTCAGCATTTATTCATCAGTAAAGAAAAGAGAAAAATAGAGACATGCTGATGGTTTGCCTTCAGGAGTCAGTTACATCATGAAATATCCAGAAGTTTGAAGAGGTGTGGAGGCGTGAGAGGAAACAAAGACAATAGTCATATTTGTGAGGATGCACATATTCATGCAGTGTGTGGCGATATGTATAGTTCACATTCATCTCTTTCTCGTGCTAAATATAAAGGGGTGCCAAGTGTGGTTGCTGCCGACCCGAAAATAGTGTGTTGTAGTGCTCCACACATACACAAACACTAAAGAGAGAATAGAAACCTGACAGAAACTGGCTGGCAAGTTCACAGAGAGGGTCACACAACAAGATATGTTTTTTTCCTCCACCAGATGAAGTGCGGTGCACTTTGTAGGCACTTTTACGCTTGTGAGAACGTGAATGCGGTAGGCTGTACTGTGGGCAAGTACTACACAGCCCTGTTTCCGTTCAGCACACAAAAACAGTTTTTGCTAGACTGATTACCATTCAAATCCTAGGAGTTGTTTGCGTTTTCATAAAAAAAGAGCATACAAAAATCACTGCAGAAAAACACAGCATTGGCAAACTTGGGAGAATAATCTAATATTTGCCCGAGTTTACCCTGAGGGGAATACCGACTTCCCCACCCTCACAAGATCTCTCTGATCTTTTTCTGGCTGTTTTTTGTTTTATGTTTGTATTTTGTTATGTTGTCGGAAAATCCCTTGTCCCCTTTTTTGCCCTGTGTTATTGGATGTTCGTACCTATTTGTGCCCTCTCCATGAATAGATCCTGGAGACTCAAGGGATAGGGGTATTGAGCCACTTCTTTCTGAAGTACATGGAAGGAGTAGGGTTGGCACGCAATATGTATAACATTTTCCATGCAATTTGTTCCATGGAAAACATGTTTTTCCATTTTTTTTTTCTTTTATAACGTGCTAATATGAATTTTAAAGCATGAACTGCCTTTCATTTGGTGTGTTTTGTCCATTATATTGTACCTGTGACATGGTCCTATCCCACTTCTAGCAAGTCAAAGCCAGTTCAACATTAATAATCTTTAAACATGACCTCTAATGGCACCTAGGGCTTAAAAATAGCCATCTATTTCTTGAATAAAGAAAAATCCATTGAGTCATCCATATATGAAATCACAAATATCCATTTGGCATTTCACCCTAAAACCTCTTGGCTCTGATCTCAACTATGGGTGTTTAGAATTTTATTAACTGACAAGTGATAAATGATAAATACACCTCAATACCATGTCTCGTGTTGACAGACTAAGAATAAAAAATAAATTTCAGCTTCTCAGCCAATGAGGGACTGGCTCTCTACTTGTGATAGATGATGAATAAATACATCAAAGTTTCTGTGTTTGCTGTAAGGGAGAGGCTTTATAGCAGAAAAAAATTGATGATGGAGGGTAAAAGATCAAACTTCTCAAAATCACAGTTTATTCAGGTGGAATATGGATTTTTTTTTTTTTTGTGCGTGCCGCTATTAATAAAAAGCTGTTCTCCTGGTGAACTTCTGCGTCCCATTTATGAGGCCTGAAGTGTGCTTGTGGAGCAGCACTGGTCCTTTACAAAAAAAGTGTAGAGTACCGTAAAGTTCCGTGTATAAGACGCACTATTTTTTCGTCGGAAAACGTTGAAAATCGGGGGTGCGTCGTATACACGGGTACAGTCGAATCACGGAAAAAAATCCATCATGTACACCCAATTTTATAAGGCCAACTTGGGGCCATGTATGCCCATCGACGTTTGGAGGTAAGCAGTCACTAAAACTTATGGATAAAAGAGCGATCTTTCAATCTGGACGCACACAAAAGCTGCAAATACGAGATAAACTTACATCGTCCTTGTGCAGTAACGATGTATCAATCTGGCCATAGACAACAGCTGTAACAGCACTGCTGTATGCTACCGATGTCAGTCTACCAAGCCACCAACAGCCAACCTAGTAGCTGGAATACGCGATGTACAGGTATCATTACTAAATTACCGATACCGTAAAACTTATCAATGTACTAGTATCAATATGGCCATAGACAAAAGCTGTAAAATACGGAGTAGGATCGACACTATGTCACCGTAAATATATGAACGATGTGTGAAGCATGCATGCATATCCGTGTCGTTCGTTTGCTCTTCATTTCACGAGTGCGAGGCCAGCTAGGATAGCATAGCTACACTGTAGCTAGTAGCTAGCTAGCAAGCCTTTGGCAAAGGCAGCAGCTGCAGAGAGGCTTTTGCAATGGACTCGCGTGCACACAGCGATCGGATCGAAGCGCGCTTGCCCGTTGCGCGCTGTGTGTGCAAGTCCATTGCTCTCTGTGTGCGTGTGCTGAAATTATAGCGAGCTGCCTTTTGCAAAAGGCTAGCACTGTGCATACAAGCATGGTACAAGAGACACACATGTTACTGGTAACAGTGCATGAGTGTAATTACCGTACGCACCGTACGTCTTGCCGTATGATCCCTCTGCTACACTTGTTGATGTTTTTCTTATTTTTCGTAATGAACCTTCCAGTCTGACATGTGTCAATATGCGAGACACCCTCTGCTATGTATGACAGCAAAGATCGTACCGTACACTCATGAGTACGATATGCATGACACATTTACCACGATTGAAAGGCGAAACAATAGCAAGTGAGTACCGAGACAAGTCTCGCATTTTGCGTCTTCCATATTTTGTTGATGTCCGATGAATACCGTTAAAAGAAAATATAAAAGGAAACGAAAAATAGAGCAAATACATGCTGCATTCTAGGGAAATTTTGAGCTGAAATAATATGTATGACACACGCAATATTTGCGTGGACATTTTCGTGTTTTTTTTTTTTTTTTAATTCTAGGTCCGAAATTAGGGGTGCGTCTTATACACGGGTGCGTCTTATACACGGAACTTTACGGTATTTGTTTGCCATGAGTAGGGTTTGAATGAGGATGAAGAAAAAAATATTTTGCTTTGATCAAATTTGATATTTTCATACACTCTAAAGTGTGTTAACTTATCGATGCGGAGTTGGTATCGAGCGTATTTTATATCTGTGTGTAGTAGATCCTGTATACATGTTTGCTGTATGCGCTCATTGGAGTGTTACCAAATGCAGGATGTTACTGTGCAAGATGAGTTCTTCACCTTAATTTAGATAATTGTAGTGCATGTGTGTGTGTATGTGTGTGTTTGTGTGTTTGTATGTATATTTGTCTAGGGAATGACTTCAGTACTGATATTACTACATTTCGAATTGTTCTTTCTAGAAGATGGACAGATAACAAGCTTCAAAGACCCATCTTATGCCTGTGAGTTAGTGCACATTCAATTGCTTTTGCATGGTAATAAATAATAGATTGAGACATTGAAAAATCTGATTCAAACGCATATTTGTACTCTACATATTATGTACATTAAAAGAGTTTTCGGATTGATGTGTCATAATGGGGGAGCATCTTCATATTGGTGATGCTACACATGAACATTGCATTTATGGTCTGTTGAAATTATCAGTCTGTTCCAGCATTAGGTGTAATTATGTAGGGTGCATTTATTTTAAAGGTTCCCTGAGGTATAATTACCATTCCAAATGTGATGGAGGCAATTTTTCAGCAATAGATTGTTCTGTGTTTTCATTTGTGGTTAAAAAATGCTGATTTGAAAGCCGTTTGAGCCACAAACGCCTTTTCTGTGATGTAGATAAATGCAAAGCCATCGTGAAACATGTTTATATGGGGTGCCTTAGTTTGACCTGTATACTTCCCATGTCAAACGGCGCAAAGCAGCCGTGCAGTGACAACTCGCAAATCATGATTTTATAGATATATATATTTTTTTCTGATAAATGCAACATCCAGAGAAATAGCCTCAAACCACTTTCATATAAATGCACTTTGAAACAAGGTTCTATCTCTTAAGTTGGATAAACACAGCCTTATAGCGTCTCAAACAAACTGGATTCAATGTATGTTGCGTGTACGTGAACAGATGCAAGGAGGTAGCAGTGACCTTGTTTTTACAGAACATTATTTTGTACTTTTCGACTTGTTTCACTGGCAACACAGTAAGTGCTTGTTGACATTTGTCCCTTTAACCCTTGAGTATGGGGCAAGTTTAGGTCACCTTCTCTTCAAATATTGTGAAGGGGAATCTTGAATGCCTGCAGTTTCTCTTATTGAGTCATTGGTATAATGAGCTGTGGTTCTCATGATGTCAGTGGTCATGGGTGAGTGAGCATGAACGACGTAGCGATTACAGAACTCATACAACTTCTGGCCTGAGATCTAAAAAAAAGAAAGATTACTTTTAAGTCTATACACTGTGAATTAGAATTGTTATGGGGGAAAGAAAAATTGTATCATAAGTAATGCAATGTACTAATCATTGGTGCTGTTCAAGTTCCCATGTACACTGTATGAGTGAGAGAGGTGAATTCATGGACGTGGTCCATTTGAAGATGGAATTAGGCCATGAAATTGAGGACTCGTTTTTCTGAAGATATACCTATACAATGTAATGTTCTGTGCGGGGGTATAATGCAAGATTTCAAATTGCCCTATCGGCACCTCTTTTGTTGCTCCTGAATGGTTAGAGAAACCTCAAAAAGTGCAAAAAAAAGGGGGTGGGGGTGGGGGAGGTCTCTTTGCAGTAGCATTTGTCATGGCCCTATAGTCTCTACCGCATTGTAACCTGGTCTAGGGACTGTCTATCATGATGGGTGATAGTAGTTTGGACATTATGTTGAAGGACTTTGCATCACAGAGGACAAGGGTGGGGAAGATGGGGGGGGGGGGGGAAGAAATGAAAACTCTGTGGTAAGAAAGAGTAGAGCTCATTATGTGAAAATTGTAACAGCTTGACCGATTAAATCGTCTTTCTTTTATCATGTCATGTAGTGTTCTCAAACTCCTTTGATCTGATTTGGGTTTTCAAAAATGACATAATTGTTATTACTAAGCTATTGATTGACACCAGATACTCAATCTCTTCCTGTCTTAATTTTATTTTGAATAAGAATATCCAACTAACTAAATTAAAAAAAAATGTGTGCAAGTCAAATGCAAGAATCTTTCAGCAGGGGCCTCGTCGGCATATTTAATATGCAGATCTGCAGTTGTGACTGATATTAGTATTGAAGAAAAATTGAGATTTTTAAAACCATGTACGAAATTTCTTCCTTTTACATACTTTCATAAATCTTATACTTTCCCGTTTATCTGGAATTACTTCATACCTCAATATCCACTTGGATATGAAACATATGGACAAACACTCCGACAATATTTGACAATTTACACGATCATTAAGCCTCTCCACCTTAGCCAAAAACTACTATACTGCTTGGCATAAGGGTTGGTTATATGGTAGCAATTGGCTTCATTTTCATCCGGTAACAGCCTATTCCTGTCAGATAGCAGAACTCTGAAAAGGTACCTTTCCCAATGGAACCTCTACCCTTCTCCTCTGTCATGTAGTCTGCTGCACACCAGACCTTAAAGGGGTGTGTACAGTTCTGGTCGAGGTGAAGATTTAGCTTTTAACGTTTTGTGAGATATTCAGAAACCACTCCATGAGATGTCAAAGAGCATGCAGTTCTAAGGGGTATCAAAAGTTTATTCGATGAAAATCGGTTTTGAAATGGCTGAGATATCCAAAAACAAGGTGAAACAAAGAGATACTAATAAAGTTGGGGCATGTCGCCTTTTATTATTAGCACTTTTTTGGATATCTCAGCCATTTGAAAACAATTTTCATCAAATGAACGTTGAATCCTTCTTAAAATTTTATGCTCCTTCATATTTCATAAGAGGCTTTTTGTTATCTCACTTAGGAATGTTCAAAACATGAATCCCTACCTCAACCAGTACTGTACAGTCCCTTTAATTTACTTCAGGCTTGTCACGACATACTGTACAGTGGGCTGATGTTGATACACAGATGAATGAAAGAGTAGACCAATCAGTCATAACCTTTTAATGGATATTACATAGTGTATGTGGAAGGGATGCTATTTTCTTTCAATGCTGCCATATATCTATTTATTTTTCTGATTATTGATTTTTTTTTTTAGTGTCAGTAGTGTTAATGTATAGTGTTTTAAATATTTTTCTTATATTAAATCAATCAGCTTGATTGAGTGATAATGACACTACAACATTTGTACTCCATTAAATGTTTCCATACAGAGTCCATGTAGGCAGTGAATTATAACCAGTTGTTATATAATGCATTTATGTGAAATTGATGATTCTATATTGATGCATTTGGTACATTGAATCAATACATCTTACCATGAAGTCACCATCCTGCCGTCTCTTGCCTTACAATAACAATGCAAACGATGAGCTAAAAGCACGATGTAGTCATTGCTAAAAGGCTGGCTTGGTGGATTTAACTTCTCATGCCATTCATTGTACAGAGTGATGTAGCATTCACTGTGACAAATGTCAATGTATTGATCATGCACGCACTACTGTCTTGTGCAAACAAAACAAGCCATGGTATGCCAACATTGTGTTGTGCTACATGCTCAAATTGTATCATAATATCTCCCCCCCCCTCCCACACACATAACTCTTCCACATCAAAACAAGCTGACTATACATTTGGATATTTTAAGGTTACTTCCAAAGGAGAAAACACGTACTTTTCTAGCGGCTTCGTTATTCTAAGGAAATGTCAAACCGTTAAACACACGGATTTATCATGAAGGGAATTTCCTGATAGTACCTCACAACGAAGTTTCCGACTCTACACTGTAAAAAATGCGACATGCGACATGTTTATGAACTAAACACAGTGTTAAGAATCTAAACACTTTGTTTAACATCTAAACACCGGTGTGTATAGCACGTGTAAAGTATTGAGAGTAAAAGTGTTTAGCTTGGAGTGTTTAGTTGGAGTGTTTATTCTGGTCACGCCATGTTAATCTCAATATGTCCATATATATATGGAGAAGTGTTGGAAATGGTGTGTAAATTGCAATTTCTAGTTTCCTTTTATCACGAGAAAGTGGAAACTGTGACGACATCAAGATGCACTATGAAATATTTCATGTTTTAGGCCTTTCACGGAAATGCTTAATCAATAAGGCAAAAGGATAACCTAAAAATATGTAATACAACTGTAATAAATTTATATTTTGGTTTCGCATGTACAGTCCTATATTTTAACTGCTAGAAAAAAATGGGAATTGCCTTTGTTAATGATTTCGTTCATGGTTTAGGGCATTACCCAAATGTTTGTTGGTTAGGCCTACACACTTCTACTGTCAGGGTAAACAGACGCGTTTACATTTAGAACGCCTCGTAAACACGTTCTAAACACTGCACATGTTTAACATAAACACTGTGATACTCGTACTCTACAAGTCAGCAGCGCATGTGACATGACGGCCGCGGCCACAACGCACGCAGTGGTGCCCTGTGCGTGCGCTTCTAGCGCACACTCTTGCTATGCATATTATGACCATAATCAATGCACAATTGGCGGGAAAGGAGATGTGCGCGTATACGTACCTGTACGGATGGATCTGTCTGATTGGCTGGCTGGTGCTGCCCTAGCAGCGTGATGTGCGTAGGCCTACAGTACGTGCGCATTCGTTCTAGGCTAGCTTGGTACTTGCTTGGTACACTACACTTAGCACTGTACTTACGACTCGCTCGATCGACTGCACTACTACTGCATAAAGCTAAAGGCCAAGGAGTGGATCTAGCTAAGATGGCGTCGAAGCGATAAAGTTCTAGCCTGGCCGGCCTGCATGAAAGCGGTAAGTCTGCTAAGCCTGCTAAGTCGGTGAATAACAAGATTTATTGCAAAATTGCCCTCGTTTAATGTAAAACTGTAGTAGGCGTAGAAATAGGCTACGCCCTTAAAGATTTTGCTCGTTTGTTCTAGTTTTCTATTTCTAAATCTAACGTTAACGTTTATAGAACGGGGAACGCTCTAACTGTAACGTGTTAGTGTTGTTAACGTTACAATAGGCCTACACTCTACAGATTACCGGTACATGGGTAAACTCGGCCTTGCGGGTAAACTCACTGTATCTTTTACGAAGTTATGAAGTATCTTTCATGTGAATGACGATGGGTTAGTGACTATATTTTGAGTGAAATTCAGTTTTATTCCCTGTAAATTCTTCATAACTCAACAGGTGGTGAAAATTGAATGTAAAGCCCATCCATTAGGATGTCTTGGAAAGGGATGCCGATGGCACCAAAGTGGGTGACGATGATGTCCTGACGACTGTATAAAAATCTGCAAGACATTACCTCTGCTGGCAGAGAACGAGGCATGGTGCAGTCAGCAGAGTGAATCACTGGGGATAGTACATCTGTATACTACCCATGTGGAAAGTGGAAATCAAGTGAGTACTCAAAATTGCAGAGCCTAAATCAATGAATATTATGTATGGTAGGGGTACCACCTATCGGCAGGGTACCTTCCCATCGGCACCCTGCGTATCATGGCTGTTTGCGTATAGAACGAAAAGGTACGCGCGGGATTAAGTGTCATTAGCTATGAGACAATAAAAACGAAGAGAAGAAACGAGAATCAAACTCAAAAACAAACTAACAACCACGCTAAAAACGTTCCAATTACACATCCACTCAGTAACGACGCATGGCTGTGAAATTCACCTGTATTAAGGTGCCGATCGCAAGGTACCCTTTTTATGGCATATTTGAGTTAAATTTTTAGAAGAAACAAGCTACAGATCCTTAGGGTGACGATAGGTGGTACCCCCCAATGCTACTTAAAGGGCATGTAAATGATTTTCTATAAAATGCAGATTTTAGATGCTTTAAGTTCTTCTGTTTGTTTGTCTGTCTGTTTGTTTGTTTGTTTGTTTGTTTGTTTGTTTGGGTGTTTTTTTTTTTGTTTGTTGTTGTTTTTTTTTTTTTTTGGGGGGGGGGGGGACCTACTCCCGACTCCCGAATCCACTCCATTACCTAAAATAAATATGGAAAATTGATTTATTGCAAATATTGTTGAAAGTGTAAATTAGAGATGTGAAAATCTTCACCCAAGAGACAAAGGATACAGTAATGGTCGTAACTCTGCTTGATAATGATGATGAATAAGAAAGAAGCAACAACAACAAAAAAGACTTGAACTATGTCCAGAAAATTCAGCAAGGTAAGTAAAAACTGACGCAAGACACTAAGTGCTAATGTGACGAAGGGATTCTGTCATTCCTTTTAATTTGAACTTGCTGATGGATTCAGTCAACTTCTTTGCTACCCATTCATTTTCAGAATCTATGGGAGCAGTTAAGCCCATTGTATTGCAAAGCCAACTGATTTGTTTTCCTTGTTTAATCATTTCTTTTACCAGCACCAGCACGTCGTGGAAGAATTGATCAGGGATCACGCCAAACCTGTCTGATTAGAATGAAAGATGCATGCGCTTACTTCTATACAACCCGTCTAAAAGGGCAAACATCTGAGGATTACAAGGACATCGCAAGATATACTGATATACAGTATATCTATAGGCCTGCATGCCATATGAAAGAAATGAACCATGGATAACAATTTTGAATATTAATGATCTTTTTCCCGCTAGCCACGTGATGTCTCACATCGTCATGATGCACTACAGACCTATTAGGAGGCATCCCACCTGTTAGAGCAACCTTTCTATTGTTTTTTTTTTCTTCACTGACAGTGTGCATGTAAACCTGTATACTAGAATACTTAGTAAAGTCAATCATATGGGGGATGATAGGGTTTTGTATGCGATGGGGCTTCAGTTCTCCGTGTGTGTGTATGCGTGTGTGTATTACATAATGACGATCGAACCTCTAAAGAAATATGAAGGTAGGGGGGCCTATATAATTCAAAGAGGAATTCAATGCTTATTTGATGAAAATTGGTTTTGAAATGGGAGGGATATCCAAAACAAAGCGATTCTATTGTCCTCTGTGCTTACGATAATGGTCACCTGCATTCTTATTGCTCATAGATATGTGTAATTGTCTTTTTTAACAGCTGGTACGTAAAATTGTAATTTTATCTGATATGTAAAGACACTTGCTCGAAATCGTTTTGCACTATTAAGAAAAACAGTTTTATTCGCTTCATTTTATTCGTCAACCAATGTCCTTGTAATTCACTGTTAATGGTATTACTCAAGAACTTTGTTCGATTGGCTTTCTGTTATATTCTTGTGCAGAAAGAATATATAAATCAAAACAAATCAAATCAAAATATCTGCCATTTCATTTTTTTTCCTCAGATGCTTCCTATACAATCAGCAGATATTGGACGCAAATAAGAGGCCAGTAGTTGTATTTGTTTGGAATTATTTGCAATTTTCTTGTAGACCTGATAGGAAATGCAGTATTCGGTAGTAAATATTTTCTTTCTGAGATATTCTTGAAATCCGTCACATGGAGAGGGGTATTAGAAATGTAGTACAACATGTATGGAGAATAGGGAGGAGTCTTGCAACTGACTGACAAATTGACAAGGGAGGAGTCTTGCTGATCACATTGCGTGTTCATGACAGCCTTGCATACCCTCCCGCCTCCAGTTGCAATGCATTATTTTTTCTTTGTTCATATCCTCTTGTCTTTACCAAAAATTCTGCTGTGTCGAGATTGAAAGTAGCCCTCCATACCATGATTATGTGGAGTATGATGAGACTGATTAGACTCCAATAGACTATTCATGTATACCCATTGGGTTTGACTTCTTTCTGCCAAGGTTCTAGCAAGGTACAGTTGTAGAAGTTTTTTTCTCACTCACCCCTTGAAATCCACTAACATTCTAATATTTCTCTCAAAATAGCAAAAGTGAAAAATCCATACAGTACTGTTAGCTTACATGTACTTTCAGTGATCGTCGCAGTGAAAAGAACAACATTATGTATGTATTTAAGTTCCATTATTGGTACTGATCAGGGACTGCAGATGTTCACCACAGGCTAAACACAGTGAAAACTTCTTTTTTTTTTTTTTGGTCTCTTTATGATGGAGTGCATCATCTACACTTCCTGATCAGTATCAATACGACCATAGTGTTGTGCATGGTATAATTTGCCGTGAGCCTAATCTGGTTCGGGGTACCCAAAGCACTTTGCCAATAATTGATGCAATCTTCAAGGTCGGCATGGATTTGTTCACAGACTGCAGTTATGTTCCTGGAGGTGTTACATACATGTCAAGCTTCCGAAGCGTTGAGTTGCAATTCACAATCAACAAGTTTATTAGTTTGTTTTACAATACAGTTCTGAATACAGTAGAAAGACGGCAATTCTTGAAAGTAGGCCAAGAAGTACATGTGACTGAAAAGTGATTGTTAAATGCAATATTTTTTTTTCTCCAAAATGAGTTGTATGCCATTTCC
>NW_027273756.1:0-13708 GCF_040938485.1 Diadema antillarum | reverse complement strand
TAAGATGGCGGATACTGCTAGGCTGTAGGGTTTACACCCGCTGCAAATTTTGCCTGTGCCTTCGCAGTCGCCCAATCCATCGCACCATCATTACCTGTTTGATATATTGTGTATGTATCTATCACACGTATGAGTCTGTTTCATGCCCGGAGGGACTGCATATATAAGGGATATCCAGTGTCATTTTTCCTGATCACTGCTTGCTCTGTCATGGATTCATGTGCTCAGTCCCACCAACTGCATGCTATATTCGTATGATGCTGAACCATGCTTTAACGGAATCAGGTGCCTGTGTTTGTCTATTATTTCAAAGGAAATGATCCATCCATCACCATGATCCAGAGTCTTTTATCGCTGATCGTGAGTGCCTTTATGTTTTGTGGGGATTGCATCTAAGGAATATCAAGTGACAAATTTTGTTCCAATTCTTGTACTGTATTGGGTCCATTTGCCTAGTCCCACTCGTAAGACTTACATTTCCTATTGCTGTATATTCACATACTGCGGAACACTGCCGACGGAATCCTGTGTATGGGAAAGTCTCATCCTTCTATCTAAAGAAGTGTGCTATTCATCATGGCCCAGATTCCCTTAATCCTGATTGTAAGTGCCCTTCTCACACTTGGCGTCAAATCGGGTCACTGTCGCTCAAAGTTCAACATTCCGAACTTAGATGCTGATGAATGGAAGCGATTAGACTCCGATTTAAAAGCGCGAATAGCCCCTATTCATCATGAGTTAGCCATTGACGCTATCAGTCCAAAAGAAGCTTGTAAACACTTTGTTGACATTTTGACAGAGATTTTACTAAGCCATCCCGACTGTACTCTTGACGAGACGAGTGCGTGCAGCAAATTTTACTCCAGATTTTCATCAAAAACACTGCAAGATGTTACCAAGCTAAAAAACAAACTTAGAAAAAAGGCATACGGAAAAAAATGCGACTGAAGAAGATAGGAAACTCTTCAGACAAGCAGTCAAGGCCCATAGTCATCTGAAGAGAATTGAGAGGGATAAGAGAAACGAGTCTAAAGCCAGACGTCAGGAAAAATTGTATTTGAGAGATTTTTGGAATTTTGCCAAGAAATGTTCATCAGGATGCCTAGAGAAACCCTCCACTAAACCGTCATTCACAAGAGAAACTGCTGACCGTTATTTTGTAAACGCATACTCTACAGGCAATCCCATCGACAAAGCAAAATTATCATGGTTCCCATACATTGATGTGGACACTAGATCTTTTGACCTCAGTCCAATTAAACCCAAAGATATCAAGTGTATTTTGAAAAGGAAAAAACCTACGTCTGCCCCAGGTAATGACGGGATAATGTATGGATGCTGCGAAAGCTACCTAGCTCGCACCACTATCTGGCAACGCTGTTCACGAAACTTCTGCAGACCGCGGATCCTCCCCTTGACTGGTCGAGCTCCATTGTGTCCCTTATTCACAAGTCCGGTTCGACTGACGACCCCAAGAACTTTAGGATGATAGCTCTTACGTCGTGCGTTGGCAAGCTACACCACCAAATACTTGCGGAGAGGGTTGAAAACTTTGCTGTCCAAAACGGTCTTATCAACCCTAATATGCAGAAGGCTTTCTTGAGGGGTGTCAGCGGTTGTATTGAGAATAACCAAGTCCTCCATGAACTTCTCAGTCATGCAAAGGCTAAGAACAAAACTCTTCATGTAACATTCTTCGATCTCCAGGATGCGTTCGGGTCAATAGAGCATGATCTCATTCATTATGTTCTTGAATACTACTCCTTCCCTATCGAACTCAGAACCTATGTCAAAAACCTGTACTCTAGACTTGACGGGGAGGTACGAGGACCCCAGTGGTCGACCTCTAAGTTTGAGTTTCACAGAGGTGTGTTCCAAGGTGATCCCCTGTCCCCATTATATTCCTGCTGGTATTTAATCCTATTCTAAATTATCTTCAGTAGAAGATAAGTTTGGTTACAACATGAACGGAACACGGTATATCAGTGTGCCATTCGCAGATGATTTCAATCTAATCACAGGTCATAAACGTACGCATCAACGTGTGATGAATGAAATTGCTTCTTTAACTGGTAGTATGAATTTAATAATAATAATAATAATATGAAATATTTATTTAGCGCTTAATACAACATGTTTGTAAGCGCTTTACAATGCTAAACAACCAAACATACAAATCAGCTTAGAATAACAAATAATTTACTACAAATGCATACAGGGCCTACATAATCATTAATTCTGCTCTAAAAATAAATGAGTCTTAAGTTTCTTTTTGAAGATGTCAACGGAGGTGGAGGTCTGAATGTGAGTAGGGGAGAGTGTTCCAAAGAAGGGGGGCACAAACGGAAAAAGCACGGTCACATAACGATTGTGGGTGCGAGGGCCAAGTTTAAGTTGGGTTGCAGATGATGATCTTAGGTTAATGTGTGTATCCGGTCTGGGTTTCGATGAGATCAGGTCAGTTAGATATATAGGTGAACGGTTATGGATGATGTTGTAGGTGATGAGAAGAATCTTGAACTTGATTCGTTGTGGGATTAACAGCCAGTGGAGATTGCGGATGACAGGGGTGATGCGATCATACTTTCTAGTACAGGTGATGAGACGGGCAGCAGTGTTCTGTATATGCTGAAGTGGAGCGAGATGACATGCAGGTAAGTTGATGAGCAAACTGTTGCAATAATCCAGATGCGATGTTACAAGAGCATTAACAAGTCGTTCTGTGGAGCTCTGGTTGAGGTATTTCCGGATTGTCCTGATCCTGTAGATGCCAGAAGAAGCAGCCCGGCACACCTTGCGAATGTGCTCCTTTACATCTGAAGCAATCCAAATGCTGTTGTTTTTCGATCTGTTGTGGATCGCCAAGCGATGTTGAGTTTTCGATTAATGGCACTCCAATTCATAACGTGAAAGAAAAATCTGAAAAGTTCTTGGGCTCATTGTTAACATTTTGGATGAAGACTAGCGACGCTTTCATGTTTATCAAAGAGAAACTGTCACATATCTTGAACAATGTTCATGAAAGTCATGTCCGAAATGAATACAAAGTAGCCGTGCTGACCAGATACTCTTTGCCTTCTTTGCGTTATGTCCTTACTGTACATGATATGACAAACACCCAGTTATCTATCCTTGACGGAATGGTAACTAAGCAACTAAAACTATGGCTGAAGATACCAACACACGGCGCTACCCCGGCTATTCTCCACAGCCGAGATGGTCTCCAATTCAAAACCATATCTGAGTTCTACAAAGAGTGTCATGTACTAGCACATGTATCCTCCCGTTTGGGAGCTGACAATAAGGTTCAAAATGCTCTGGATAACAAAGTATCACGGGAGTCAGAATGGTCAAAGTAAATGTCATTATGTAATGCTGCAGTCTGTGAAAGTTATGTACATCAAACACAAGGTGTAACCATTGGAAAGACAAAGACTAAGATCAAAGGGATACTCAAAGAGGAACAAAAAGATTATTGGAGATCTAAAGTCGCTCCTTTGGTCTTTCAGGGTGACTTTCTGAAGTTGGTGGAGTTAGAAAAGGGTGACCTTACATGGAGATCACTCATATTCAACCTCCCTAAGGGCGTGTTGAGCTTTATAACTCGTGCGGCTATCAATGCCCTTCCAACGGCAGACAACCTCAGCAGATGGGGCAAAAGGCTAAACACCCGCTGCACTTTATGCGGAAACCACGAAACCCTGTTGCACATTCTCAATAATTGCAAAAGTGCACTGGAACAGGTAGGTACAATTATCGACATGATAGCATCTTGCAATACTTGGTCTCTTTCATAGGCAAAGTGAAGCCCGACAAAGTTATCTGTCATGCAGACCTCCCGGGACATGACATCAATGGAGGTACTGTTCCGTCTGATCTAACACCCACCTCAGAAAGACCAGACATAGTCTTAGTCAATCAAAGTAGCAAATCAGTAGTAATTGGCGAGCTCACCGTCCCTTTTGAATCAAACATTGACTCCGCTCACAACAGAAAATCTGAAAAATACGCCTCATTGGTGCTTGACATTGAAAACCAAGGATACTCATGTGAGTTAATCTGTTTCGAGGTAGGATCCAGGGGACTGGTGACCAAGGAAAACAAACGTCAAGTCACTAAGCTGTTCAAGTTTGTAAGTGACACCCGAAGAATTCGGGAACATATAAGAACCATATCGAAAATTGCTATTCTTACCTCGTTTGCCATTTATAATGCCCGCAACGAACCCTCTTGGACAAAACCGGCATATCTCCAGCCTGCAATGGAAGATTCTTGGTGTATCTAAATAGTTCTATGTACACACACATACATAACACCCATTTGAATACACACACCCATACCCACATATAAACACACACACACTCCACACACACATGCACATACACCACACACACTAATTTTTCACACTCACACATGATTATAAACTTACAAAACGCATGCACATACACACACGAGCGGGCCCATGTGCGGACCTATGCATGCCTTATATTCACATGTTTATTTTTGGCGAGTACAGTATAGTAGATTGATCATTATAGGTCAATGATATTGATTATCATCAATAATATGTACCCCTTATTTGTATTGGACATTCTGCGCTCCATATCAGTATATTATTCTGTTATAAATGTGTCTTATATCTGCAATGACGACGAATGGATTTTGTATTGTATAGGTACTGTGAAAAGATTACATATCTTAAATTCTGATGAATTGTTTTTGCATAAATTGTCAGAGATAATTAGTTAAGTGTTGTATTGCTTTATGTATTGTATTTGGGGAAGTTTTCATACTGGATTTTTTCTTTGATTTTTTGTATTTTGTATTAAGAATTTGAAGTACATTTTTTTTTTCCTCAGGCATCTTTACAGTACATGACCCAGCTCCTTCAGAAGGCTTAAAGAATTACATGTTTTTTTTTCCTGTAAAAATTGAACATATTTATCTATAATGATATTCTTTTGTTAAATATGCTAAATAGAAACAATAAAACAGAGGCAAAAGTTTAAGAGGGTTGAAATGAGATGAACCTAAAGATTGCAAAGGTTAAGATTTGGTGGTTTGCTGGCATCTTAGACTCATCCTCTTCCTCATCGCCACTATCATAATCATCATCAACATCATCAACATTGTCATCATCATCATTTTCATCAATATTGTCATCATCATCATAATCACCATCATCATTACCATCGTTATCATCATCGTCATCACTATGAATTATACCACAGAGGTGAGAGGAATACTATATGTATATCATATGTTTATATAAAGCAATTATTTGTGGGCCGGTTATGTCCATTTTGATCTTCCCCCTTTGTATTGTTAATTATGTATATTCATAGGATCTATATTTTTGCATTATGTATTTATCATTATGTATATTTTCCCGTTTTTTCTATAATATTGGATGTGAAATAATTACGATTATGTTGGGTGGATTTAATGCAATTCATTGGTAGTGAATTCCGGTAGATTCGTATAATTGAACGAATGATTAGAGTTATTTGTGTGTGTGTGTGTGTGTGTGTGTGTGTGTGTGTGTGTTT
The DNA here is from genome assembly GCF_040938485.1 of Diadema antillarum. Taxonomy (NCBI): domain Eukaryota; kingdom Metazoa; phylum Echinodermata; class Echinoidea; order Diadematoida; family Diadematidae; genus Diadema; species Diadema antillarum. The sequence goes on along the minus strand of NW_027273756.1, from coordinate 8,159 downwards.
CTTAGGTTAAATTTATGCTGATATAAGTTCATTTTAGCGGTTTTTTTTTTTCTTTTCGTCCTGAAACAGCTGTTCATGTATCATGTTTGTGTGTAAATGTACTTGTATACATGTATATATTTGTGTAACTGTCAATTGTGGTGTGATGGACCTGGTCCACTGTATTTCTTTCCTTAGATAGACTGGCATTTTATCCCCTTTTTGCACTTTGTTAGGTCAAACAAGGCATGCAAATTGCAGTTCGTTGTTGCCCAGTGCACTACCGCTATTCATATTTCTGACACAAGAGGAGCACAAAACAATATCTTCGCAATGAAACCCACAGGGAAGAAGGCTCTGTAATGCAAATCACCTCACAATCCCTGCGTGAGGAAAGTATTTAGGACTTACATTACTGTAATTGACTTCAGCGGAATTTGTGTGAAATGTCCTCGGAGCAAGGGAAGGGTTACTGATACCGACAGCTTTTGACATCCAATGCACAACTATTCTTTACATTCCTCCATCAAGTACAAAAGTGCGGCTTTCCCCTCATAGGCATCCTTTTACTCCTGACACCTTTGAACATTAAAGCTGATCAATCAGAATTGCTCCCCCCCCCCCTTCTCTCTTCCTTTCCTTACATCCTTCTTTTGAACTGCACTCTCTCTGGAGGCATATCAAATGTCTCTTTCAAGTCCTGTGCACTTTCTTGGGTAAAGCCTTTAATTCGCCGAGTGCCGGTGACACGTTTTCTCGTGAGAAATGGTTGCGAGCTCCGCAGGTGTCTGGGAGCATCGCAGATCCACTTCACCATTATATGCTGTGCGACTGCAGCAGCTTCCCCACGACTCCGGCCGCCGACAGATCTGACAAGTGGCTTCTGATGGCATTTGAGGAGCCGAACAACATTTCCCGGCGATGACTAAACTCTACAGATGAAGACATTGTGACACATGTTTGCTGGTTGCCAAAGTGAGTGGTAGTGCCTCTGAAAAGATTCCTTGATCCCTAGATCTACAGAATTCATATTTCACTTTCAACCATTTGCACGAAAATCGAGATAAATCAGTTATCGTCACTGAGGGTTGCTGATATAGTCAGTGCAATTTGTACTGCATACAAATCTCGAGACTTTGTGTCAAAAAGTTTTGTGTCACAGGCTTTCTCATCTGCTATCAAATTTTCTTCAGAGATGGTGTTTGGTATCCAGTTTAGTACAGGTACAAAGAACTTACAAAGTGTATTCCCTGTTTGTTTGGTTTTTTTTTTATCTTTCTCATGGCAGCTGGAGTATCTGGTAGATAATTTTTAGTGTAATGTGAAATCACTGAGCATGTGAATCATTTTCACCATGAATGCAAGTGATATTAAAATACAGTTGTAATTACAACCTCTTTACCACTTTAGGCATCCTATTTGCATTACAGTTAGAGTCAATCCTTTTTGACATCTTGACGTGGAGCTGAGACAGTGAATTATTTTATTGGAAAAGTTAGATGGTGTGAATGATTAAAAAGAGTTCAAGATGACTTTTGATGCACATGTGCACTTTGTGTAAAAATTGACATTATATTGCATTTTCACTAGAATAATTTAGGAGACAGTAGTGAAATGCATGGCAGAATTCAAATTGACTTTATAAATTGTTATCAAGGCAAGGTAGGTGTGACTTTCGTTTAGAAAATGGAAGAAGGTACAAATTGTACATCAAGAGAAAAGGATAAAAGAAAAATATTGTACTCAAATGAAAACCACTTGTTGCATGAGCAATTTGTAAATGGACAAATGAATGAAACTAATTTTAGCAGTGCATACAGTGATGTATATACAGGTTTGACTGCATGGATAATGGGGCATGCACAATTTAGTAAATTAATGTGGTATGGCTATTGTGTAGCAGTTTGCTCAATGGACTGCGAGAGTTCAGGTGAGTGAAAAACCGCAAATAGCTTCCCTGTGTTTCCTCCGAGCACTCACCCCAAAAATCTCAGTCTCAGCTTGGCATGTGGTTAAATACTCCGATGTGTAATCATACACTATTGCTAGTTTGGGAAGCTATCAGTGGCACTCTCAGTGGCATGGGGTGGGCACTGGTGCTTATTTAGCGTGATTACGTCTTCCATTTGGCCAGAAAGTAGTTGGCCTTGCACCACTGGGTGCCCTACTCCTCGCTCGCCCGACTGGGGATGCCACGGCGTGCGCTGACAAATTGAGACCACCATTACGGATGATGCAGGCCTCAGTCAAGCTCTCCCTGCACTTGTTTTGATTTAAGTCATTATTGGATACATACATCAGTCGTAAACATCTCGGCGTACGGAGCGGTGCGAGCACGGATGCTACCGATTGATTCGTCGCCGGTGCTAAGAAGGATGAGCAACATTTTACCTGCCACATTATACCCATTTTGCCTGCAATGTTGTCGTCTGCTCCAAGGTGAGCTATCTGTTCTGTTTTGCGGTGGTGATGTATTTGCTGCTGCCTCTTATGCTGCTGTAATGTGCTGTTGAAGACAAAGTCATTCATTTTCAACCCTGGGAACTCATACGTATGGTTATCTTATCAAGGTATTAGAGAGCAGAGTAAATGATACTTCAAGTTTCCAAATGCATCTTCCAGAACTCACATATCAAATTAAATCACTTACCCAACATTTTCCAAATGCATCTTGCAGAACTCGCAAAGCAAATTAGATCACTTTTAATACCCAACTTTTGCTTTGTAGCAGCTGAGACGTTGTGAAATTTGCACATCATATGATCGGAGAGTAGCAGGATAAAAATATCTGAAATTGACATCATCATCATGTTCCAATCATGGATTTTCAAGTTCTCTTCTGTAGTTTACTAGGTACTGTATGTCTTTATTTCTTGTATTTTAAGTTTTATTACCAGTGTATATATCTATTAAACCTGGAAAGTGTTGGATGGTCACTTTAGTTGAATCAATAGCTAATCCGTCTCGCAGACATTGCGTTTTACACTGTATGTATATTTTAAGGAAAATAGTGCCTATTCCCTGTACCCTACATACATGCAGTTAAAACGTTCTGTCATGGTAATGTAATATGATTCATAGATATTGTATTTTAAACAGAAATGAACAGATCAAAACCTGAATCGTGTCATCCATTGACCCCCATGTTAGCTGTTGTATAAAGCATCAGAATTTTCTTTTGAATATTCAGCTTTGTTGTAAAGATGATTTGACATTTATATACAAGCACTAAAATGAACAAAGGGATAGCACAAATCTACTTGACTGAGGTGTGTTCTATGCTTAGATTATGGGATGTATAGATGACTTATTATTTCTTATAGATGGACAATACTGTATCACTCATAACAATGTGTTTTCATTCATATGTGTATAAATGTCATTGCAATAGGTTGCAGAGAGCATGAACTTCAGCAGGTACTTTTTTCATTTTGATGCAGTTGTTCTAGTTTTTTTCTCTCTCTTGATTGTTTGGGTTGGTTTAGCATGAGTTTTTATAGCAGTTTCTTCCTTTTCAGCAGTGCTATTTGAGTAAGTCAGTCAAATGTTCATCATATATGAAAAAAAAAAAACCAAACAAACAGCAGTTTACTCTTCAAGTGCAAAACTGTACAAACCATACTGGGCTTTATTGTTCATGATTCTAATTCACCACAGCTTTTTCGTTTACGTTTGTGCACCCACAACAAGAAAATCTGATCAATAATTCTATCAAGTACATTCTGGCTAAAATTATGAAATAATGAAGCATTGAAGTGAAGTCTCTCTACAGTTGGAACATTTACCATAGATCTTATTTCTGCTCAATTTATATAACGTGTAGCTAAGAGAGTGTTATCACATTTATGACAGTGATAAGGATGTCAAGATGATAGAAACATTTGATGGTGCAGTTGCAAAGTAAATTAATTATCACTGTATCTAAGTACTTGGGACTTCGTCCGGAGTTTGTGAATTTTCCCCAATATGGGATAATGACTTGTAACACCTTAACCTGTTGGTTTCTTGGCAACAGATATGTCAGTGTGCATCATGTGTGTGTGTTGTGTGTGTGTGTGTGTGTGTGTGTGTGTGTGTGTGTAGTGTGTAGGTAGGTAGGGTGGCTGAGAGTGTTTTTTTTTCTTTCTTAACTCATGTCATATAATCACCTACAATTATTCTACTACAGTGTACACACTGTATTTCAGACACAATAAAGTAGTGTGTTCAGTGGGTTAAAAGCTACATATTATAATCTGTCACAAAGAAGAATGAGGGCACTCTGCCTTAATAAATGACTTACAGAGCTGTGTGCCACTACCAGGAATTACAATATACGCACACAGAATTGCTCTATGTGGTTTGCCCTTGAAACTGGAGGAGGACTGTTACGTCATACAGTAGGCCAGTGTACAGTAAGGGCTCCTTAAATCCTGAGCCTCATCTTGTTTATCTTCCATCGATAAGCAGTACTGTTTGTGTTCAACATGGGTAGTAGATTGGATGGTGGACACAAGCTATCATGCATGTATTAGACTTGCTTCTACTTTGGGATTAGCTTTCCTGGACTTATTATTTACAGCAATGTTGAGGTGAGGTTCCTGATGCGCTATTTACACTATACTGATCCAATGGGGATGACTTTCTCGTCAGTCATTTAAAGTATCCTGCTTGAGTGTACTATTGAAAAGAAAACTTATACATGAACAAAAAGTAGGCAGGAAATACTTGTTTGAAATTGGCAATGAGCAAAAGTAAACAAAATTGCATCATCACCAAAATACATGCATGTTTTGAATTTGCTGTTGTGAGAATGTTTTTTGTTTTTAGGCTTACTCAATACTTTGCAGGCAGATAATAGCTACTGTAAAGTGGAATTTTTTATTTTTCTATATTTTGCATGACAGGAAATTTACTATGTGCAAAAATATAAGCATTTGCATATTTTGCTTGCTATTTGCATGCATATGATGCAATACCATTTTAGAGTTTGATCTTGCAGAATTAAAAACAGGGGAAATTTGTCTTATCTGGCAGAGCATAAAAAATTTCCCGTATAAACATTACAACTTTACAGTATCCAGCTGGTGTACTCCACAGCTTAAAGGGACTGTACAGTACTGGTTGAGGTGGGGATTCATGCTTTGAACATTCCTAAGTGAGATAATGAGAAACCTCTTATGAAATATGAAAGAGCATGCAATTTTTAGAAGGATTCAACATTTATTTGATGAAAATTGGTTTTCAAATGGCTGAGATATCAAAAGAAGTGATAATGACTAAAAGGCGACAGGCCACGCCTTTTATTAGGATCTCTTTGCTTCATCTTGTTTTTGGATGTCTCAGCCATTTCAAAACCGATTTCCACCAAATAAACTGTTGATGCCCTTTAGAATTGCATGCTCTTTGACATCTCATAGAGTGGTTTCTGAATATCTCGCAAAACGTTAAAACCTAAATCCTCACCTCAACCAGAACTGTACACACCCTTTAATTTTACAGTGGTTGTAGGACATATAATGCACCTGAGTGGAGGATATATTGTCATTCATTGGCACGGTAAATTGGCACCTCGTCTACAACCACCCTGTCCACTGTCCACCTAGTCTAATGCCATCTCGTCTAAACTCACTTCGTCTAATACCAACTCGTCTACCAACCATTTTTGTCTATATGCCAATTAGTCTAATTGTCATTTCGTCTACTAGCCATTTTATCTAATGTCCAATTTGTCTAAGTCACATTTCGTCTAACACCCATTATGTCTATTGACCATTTCGTCTATTAATCATAAGGTCTATGAATAAAATAGTCTACAGCTCATTTTGTCTAATAGCTAATTGGTCTACAACTCATCGTCTAATAGTCAATTAGTCTAATAACCAGTCAGTCTACTGCCAACTGGTCTACTCCCAATTGGTCTACTCCCAACTGGTCTACACCCAATTGGTCTACTCCCAACTCGTCTACTCCCAATTGGTCTACTCCCAACTCGTCTACACCCAAGTGGTCTACTCCCAACTCGTCTACTCCCAAATAGTCTACACCCAACTGGTCTACACCCAACTCGTCTACTGCCAACCAATCTACTCCCAACTGGTCTACTACTAGTTATAGTTTTTTTTTATTTAAGTCTACTTCATCCAGTTTCTTTTTTCCCAGTGAAATAGGTTGAACACTCTTGGTGCCCCATTTGGTTTAAATTTTTATGTTCTAATTATGACATTTTTTTAGGAAAAAAAGATAATGTCACAGTGTGAAAAACTTGCTGTGTTATTTTTGTGGTGGATGTGTACTTTATATCAGAAGCAATCATGCAGCATTATATGTCCAAACTTCAACACTCCATCCATTCAACTTTGATACACAATCATAAGTATGGTAAAAATGAAAAGGAACACATTAGAAGTACATTATCAGTATTCTTTATTCTGTCTGCCACGTACTGATGTATGTAAATGGTTAAATGCACAAAAAAAGTTGAAACATGTACACAAAAATATGATTTGCGATGATGGAAAGAAATTAAATCTTGATCTAAAATATGGTAACGTAAGTTTCACTATATACAATTCGTCGGTCGCATTACGAACCGGCGAATGTTCGAATTTGGGTCGATTTTTCAAAATTCACTTTTTTCCATTTTTTGAATGTCCATACCAAACTCTACCTATCCCCAAAATATAAAACTGCAAAATTAACGAAAACACGTATTTTTGGTAATGACGAATTTTCAAAATGTCCAAATGCTGCAATTTGTGACATTACGAACCGGCAAATGTTCGTATTCGCCGGTTCGTAAAATCCCTGTTCAGACGGTAACACACGTGAGGTATGTGGGGCGAATCGTTTGTAATGGAGGATTGTAACTGAGCTAGTTTATCATTATTTAGTTATTTTACGGCCAGAATGTAGACTGGATAGTCATGTCTCACCATTGATTAGTATGTCTTTATATTCAGCATGTGCGGAATAATTAACAACTAGAATAGTCTAATATTGATTTTTGTGCTAATCAAGGGCAGGGTTTAATATGAATAGTTCATGACAGTGAGACGGACTGGACACTAGACAAAGTGGTATATTCATTATTAGCATGACCAGATGGAAATGATCAGTTTGGGTAAATTGTTGAGAGTAAAACTATATCAGTTGGGAGTACACCAATTGGGTATAGACGAGTATAGACCAATTGGGAGTAGACAAGTTGGGAGTAGACCAATTGGGAGTAGACCAATTGGGAGTAGACCAATTGGGAGTAGACCAATTGGGAGTAGACCAGTTGGAAGTAGACCAATTAGGAGTAGACCAGTTGGGAGTAGACCAGTTGGTAGTAGATCAGTTGGGAGTAGACCAATTGGGAGTAGACGAGTTGGGAGTAGACCAGATGGGTATAGACCATATTGGGTATGGACAAACTAAGGGTTGGACGATATAACTAGACAAAGTGAATGTAGACTAAATGACTTGTAGACGAGGTGGGAGTAGACTAACTAGTAGTAGACAAAACAGATATTAGACGACATGGCAAATAGACATTGTGAGTGTAGACGATTTGGCTATTAGATCAATTGTTTTGTAGACGAAATGCTCCTTAGACGAGTTGGGTATTAGACAGTACGGGTAGTGGGCAAAGTAGTCCAGGCTAGGCTCCATAGAAAGTGCACCTAACCTTGTTTTTTGATATATACAATGTTTTTTGATGGTTTCTTGTCAATTCGAGGGTGCTGATTCCAAATCCGATTGATGCCACTCGCGTAACCTTGAGCATTTTCGGCAAAATGCAAAAATCCAAAATGGCCGCCAAATATGCTAATTTGGCCGTGATAATCACAATCATGTGCATTCTGTGACCAATTATTCCACCAAACTTTGTACATTTCTGTTCCGAGAGCTACTTTAAGTGCATTTACAAGATAATTTTCATTTCATATAGTTTCATTTGGCATTTAAAGCTCATTTCCCATTAAAAATGGCCGCCATTTATATGTTCATGTACAATATGAATGGCAAAAAGTATGCATGGAAATATATACCAAATTTACTGTATTTCCAGTTCCGTACCTATGCTGTTATAAAGTGTTGCATGTGCAATGCAAATCTGATGAGTGCCACTAGCAAAACAAGCAAGCAAACAAACAAACAAACATAAAATATATTGTTTTTAGGCTTATATATTCTTCTTAAAACAAATCTTCAAA
>NW_027273755.1:0-8690 GCF_040938485.1 Diadema antillarum | reverse complement strand
GCACTTTGTGATGTATTTGGAGGAAGCAGATGGACTTGTATGAGACATTTCTGTTCCTTGATTCTGATGCACTATCTTAGAAGACTAAAGCATGAAGGAAGATTAAAGCTTATAGGCTGTGACGACACACCAAGTTTTGTATGTGTACACACTGAAAATGAGGAGGGCAAAATGCACATGACTTAACTTTACTTAAGTGAATGGGACGGGGTGTTCCTTTGCTCTCCTATGAGTTTATACCCTCCTCTATTCATTCCTCCCATGGGCCTGGCATTCAGCTTTCTGTTATGGTAAAAAATGTGCATGTCTCTTTAAATAATGCCCTTGTTTTTTTATTTTCCGTCTTTCCTTGATCTTGGTAGCCCTCGGAGACATAGGCGAATGCAACCAGCACATCAAGAGCGCGGTTCTCTGGGCCCTGCGGTTCGAGTCCGAGGCCGGGGTCCGGGCGGAGGCCTGCCGCACCATGGTCAAGCTGAAGATGAAGGACGATGAAATACCGCCCATGCTGCAGGAGAAACTCCTGGTGGAACCCGACGAGACCGTCAGAGAGTATGTAATGTGTGCAGTGCTCAGCTATTATGTAGTAACCCTTGACCCTTGACCTTTTCCAAGCATTGTTTTTCTACCATCCAAATATCAAAGTCTCATCACTTGGCCACTAATAAACTTTAGATTTAATATATAAATCATGTTTTGAAGTACATGGCTGCCATGGAAAAAGTGATTGCTCTTAAGCAAGCAACCATGTGACCAACTGCTTTCCCCTACAAAGGATTATGCAATCATGATTAAGTGACTTGCCTCAGGGTTTAGTCACTGCTGCCAAGGAACTTGAACTGTGGACCTCAGGGTTGATAATATTTTCATGTTCTTTTCTCGACCAGTTATTTCTAATTTGCCCCACAATGTGATTACTGATTGGCACAATGATGCTTCATATCTCAGTCTTTTGATTATAAATGTAGTGTGAGGCATTTAGGCTCCCCAATGCTGATGCACAACCTGACAAGATTTTGCAACTTATTATTGTGATGCAACTGGATTCTGTGTTGGTCCTGGCATTCTCAAATTAACTCTTCCTCTTCAGTTTCATGTTAGTCTCTGGAATCTTTAATGGATGATCTTTGTTGGCATTCGCAATGTCAATCATTACTCACAAAAGGAAGCAACTTTCCACTTGAAGAAATCACATGTGGCACAAAGTGTTATTAATATGTGGCATAAATGTAATTTAATAGTTTTGTACTTGCATGCCTTGAAACATTGGTGCAAACTACACAAATGCACAAACTCAGGTGTGTGCACCAATAGGATTCTCTGTAATGGACCACAATATGTCATTTGGGTTGATTGACTCAAATCTTTAAAGTTTGTCATCATACCTGGCAGAGTAATCTTTTCTCTGCCTACTGTGAAAATTTGTTCCTTGAAACAAAACCAAAATGTATATATTAGCATTATTTCTGTACCATATTTTGTTGGACAGGCAGCTTTCAGTGAAAAATAGAACATGTTTTCAGTGATACTTCTGCACAGCACGCCTGAGTGACCCTAATCTTCAATTCTTTTTCTCCTTTTTCTATGAAACTTTACCTCTAAACTCTCTTATTTCAATCACTTTTTTAGCATGGGTTAGGATGGTAAAGTTTACAGCATGCTCTTTTAAATCATATAGAAAAGTGGAAATTCATTTTGGCCTGCCTTTTGGGGGGTTTTGAGCTGGGCGGTCACACATACTTTTTTCTCTCTTTTTCACCACGCAGACAACTGGCGATAGCGCTGGAGTCCTTCGGTGTCAGTCCCACCGGGGACATGGAGATGGTGCAGCAGATCAAGGATGAAGTTCGCCGCCTCTGTACTCGATACAACATCGCCGCCAAGATCGCCCTCAACGAGGAGAGAGAAGAACTGGCCGTGCAGCACAGACGCTACTTTGACACCTCACCAGCACCCAGTGAACTGGTGGTAAATATATGGTTCCCTGACATTTTCCTCCCGTGACAATTGCTTCCGTGAAATATCTACTCGCTAGTGCCAAACAAATTCTACCCACAAACAAAACCCTAACCAGATCCTGATCCTCACATCAACCAACATCAAACTAAACCTAGGCTGAAACCCTATCACAACCCTAACATTAACCCTAAATCCTTTGAGGAAATAAGATTGAAGCAAATTGTCACAGGAGCAAATGTCGAGTCAGTGGTAAATGTGTAGCTTTATTTTCTCAATCAAAATTCCCAGATATGAATCTCTTTCATATCAATATATTGATATTGATATATCAATCATGTATTCTGTTCTTGTTTTTTTTTCACCCAAACAAAACTCAGCATTAAAATTCTCCACAATTTTCTGATGATGCACACTTACAAAAGAGAGGAAAAACAGATGCACTGCAGATAAAGTATGAGCTCGAGACACTTGCAGCCCATTCTTATTAAGGAGGACAACCAACTTGCAAAACTAGCATTATCATTGTTTCATGCACTCCTAAACCACAATTTGTTACAATGTTCTTGTGGGGGGGGGGGGGCACTGTGTTATAGTGGATAAGGCTCTTGACTTTTAAAATAATCAGAGGTCCCGAGTTCCAATCAAGTCACGTGCCTATGTCCTTTTACACGATATTTTTACCCACCATGTTCCTCTATACCCAGGTGTGTAAGTGGGTACCTGGCAATGCTGGGGAAATGATAATGGCAGGGCCCTCTGGTAGAGCAGTCTTTGTAACAGTGAAGAGGCCTACCATTAATAAAGAAGACCATATTGTTATTTTCATTGTTGTTTATTGTTATTGTAACTATTATTGTTATTGTTACTGTTCACTTGCTGTGGTAAATTGAAGTAAATGAGTTGTCATCATCTTGTTTCATTCAATTATGCTCAGAACTCAGAGGTTTGCCACCGCAGTGAGTCTGTCACCCGTCCCTCCACCAAACACAGTACCCGCACTGTCACTCCGTCCATCCAAATCAGCATCGATGACGACCCGTACAGCACGGACACGCCAGAGATGGACCTGCCCAGTACGAGGGGGAGCGCCGTGGCCACCGACCTCATGGGCAACCGCCTCAGTCCCGGACCCCAGTCCAGACCCCAGTCCCAGCCAGGCAGCCAGTCTGCCCCGGGGGTTATTGGAACAACGGGCACCCCAGTCGGGGTAGGGAAGATCACCCCAGTGGGGAGGAACTCCTCTGCAGGCAGAAACTCGTCGGCTGGAAGGCGGACTCCAGAGGAGAAGTTGAACAAGCTGATAGAGGTGTACGAGGGCACCGCCTCCATGAGGGAGTACCAAGAGTATGTCAGACCGGAGAACGACAGTGGGGACTCTCGCAGGAAGCTCACCCAGATACCAGAAGCCCCAACGGAGGAGATTGAAGTGGATGGACGAGATGATGATGCTACCAGTGGGGGTAGCAGGGAGAGTGAGACGCAGAGCTCCGCCGTGCCGCAGTCTCGCTTGGACAACGCCACGATGGAGACTGTGGACGTCCCAGCATCAGGGGAAGTCATCATACCGTATCCTCCCATCCAGCGACACAGAAGCATCACCAAGAAGGCACCAGAGACCACCGCTGACCACGCCCAGGATGACCAGGACGATGAGTACGAGGCCTACAATGATGATCTGGAGGATGATGAGGAAGAAGAGTTGCAGAAGTCAATTTTGCGTCCAACCCCGGACCCCGAATCAAGAGCACCCTCTAATTAAGAGAGAGTAACTTGCCTGCACTATGAATTTGTATCCTACTCTATATGCATACAAGCATTCCATGTTCTAAAGAAGTTTGTCATTGTATTCACACAAGTTTATGACAGCTTTTTTGGGGGAAGGGGGTAAGATATTCTTTTCCTGTCAGAACAAACCTATGACACTAAATAAATGATTTGTGCCTTCACAACCTGAAAAAGATTCAGATTTCAATTCATTTATTCCACTGAAAAAAAAAAAAATATGTATGCAATAGAAATGACACTTATCACAAATGATTCTAAGATCGCTAACCCTCATGCTAAGTGAATCCTACATGTGTACCTACTTGATGTGGGTTATTAAGCTTTCATCGGTCTTCAGGGTTGCACATGTCTCTATCAGAGTGTTTGACCAATTTGGGGGATGAATGTTTAAAATCTGAAGTGAATGGGCAATACTCTCAAACATGAAGAAAAATAGGTTTGTAATTTGAACATGGCTGCCACGTGTGTCTAGATGAATTATTTGACTTCAGGATGGAGGTATTCTATGTAACTTGTCATCCGTGGGAAGCTACAAATTGTGTGGTTGAGCAAATTAGAAAAATAATTGATTCTTAAACATCACGTTGTAAGGTTTTATCTACAATGTATTTCAATCAGTGATTCTTGCAGTGTTTTTTTTTTTTTTTTTTCATTGCAACTCCGCTGCTATAAAGGGATAAGAGCCATCACTGGCTGACAGGTGGAAGCTTTGTAGTCTAGTGGATATGATACAGTTTGGAGCTCTTTGGTTCGAGTCCAACCCGAGTATGTATGCCCGTGGTACAAACTTAACATGGCTTCTACTAAAGCACTGAATAATCAATGTTTATGTACGTCGATGATGGGCAGTGTTGACCTTACGAGAAAACTCCAGAATCTGAAGGGTTAACGTCTCAAAATGCCCATCGAAATCACCGTCAATAGATTGACTTCGACAGATGTAAGCGCCAGTCTTGGCAAATGGTATGCATTAATGATGCATGTTGTAATGATGCCACATGTACTGAGTGTAGTACAGAGTGGCACTTCGTTATAAAGAGGTCAGATGTGACAAAACCCTCATCCATCAAGTCAATATTGCACATCACAGTTTTTTTATGCCTCCGCCAACGAAGTGGCCGGAGGCATTATGTTTTCGGGTTGTCCATCCATCCAGCCATCCATAATCGATTTTGCGGATGGCATGCGTTAACCGTGGTAGCTCTGTCACATAGGCCAAGCCATGCCAACTCTCCAGGCATTTTGTAGTTCGCAGACATGCATTGTTGATGGCCAGTTCTGATTGTTATTGTTGACATTAATGTACCATGTTATACATCATTTTAAAGCTTTAAAGTGTAAACTGTAATATTACATATTAATCTTAGTGAGGGCATCCTCTTATTTCAGGAAGGACACCCTCTTATGGCACACAATTATCTTTGTGAACTTATTTCTGCATAATACTACCTTATTTCTTCACACAACATGTTCTTGTATCCCAACATGGTCTAATGGTCTATGTACTACAAATGTTGTAGAGAATTTATTCTGTTTACAGATGATGTGATGTTTTCCCAATATGAGTACTTTTCATTTTATGAATGAAAGTTTGTGCAATTACAACATCTACATTCAACATTTCACACACATCTTAATATAATTTTAACATAATTTAAAATTTTATGGAGGAAATGTTTTCCTGAAAGTAGGTAAAGCATGCTTAAATGTTCTTAGGATGAAAATCTAACTTGATTAATGCTAATTAAAATGTAATTCAGATTATTCATATCCTGCAATTTTGCAGTAACAAGATAATGTAATAATTGATGTAGAAATATTCAGCCTTCACACTAACTCCAGTGGTGTACACTAGTCACTACAAGTACAATTTTTGCACTCCCCTAATGGAAACAGAATTGAACTGTCACTGTAGTTATTTTCTCTTTGATAAACCTTCATTGCATTACAGTTTCAGATAATGATGGTTAATCATGTAATGATGATAAACAGTCAAACATGCTTTTGAACAACCTTGAGAATGTGCAGCTGCTTCAGGCAGGAGGCTTACTCTATTATTTCCTGCACCCTGCCCTGCTGGCCCCAGCCAGAGACCCAACGCATACACATTGGTGAAAGCTCTCCTCACATGAAACTTATAACAAAACTATGCAGTACACATACAGTCTGTATGCATATAAACATGAGCAAGGCACCCACAACTTCTTGGTCTTTGAGAGGGCTTTCCTGGTTGGTTGAAGGAGCAAACCTTTTTTCTTGCCATACATTTCCTTACACTATCAGCCAATCACAAATGAGTTTACAAAGTGGTAGCACCAAAGCCTTTGGAGTGATCCGTCAGTCAAAATAGGACCGATTAAATCAGTCCGAATGTTCTGGTGGCATACCGTATTTGCCTGCGATAAAGCCACAACGCAGGATAAGCCGCATCCCGACATTGGTGATGAAAAACAGGAAAAAAAAAATCAAATGGATTTTGTTCTGATCAAGCCTTCATTAATTTTTCTACGTTATTTTATTTTTATAAGAAACTTTGTTATTTCTATGTGTTTCCACGTGTTTCCTAACAATAACAATAACAGTCGGCACATTGCATAGTCCCATACATGATTATAAGCGTCGGTCAGGCAGGTGATTCTCTTGAGTTGGAAAGACAATACAGTAATTTGCTAGTGCTGGCATATAGGCCTCACCCAGACTTAACTGCTTTATTTTTCTTAAGAATAGTGCGACCTTATCGTTGGTGAATACGGTAGTTTACAGCCAGTTAAATCGACCCGTGACAGAGACAGGATAAAGAACTATTTGTGCTTTCCAAGTGAAACTTGGGATAGTTTATATGAGTGGACAAAACTGTGCCTGTCATCTTGTGGGTGCATGCTCCAAAGGTCGTAGGTCAAGGTCAAATTCTAAGAATTCACCCTTTCTCCAGTCTCTGCAAAGCCTGAGGTATATTCATAAAACTTTGTGAGTGTATGTATTTACCAGATAAGATTCTCCAGGAAGCTTTTGAGGCCATTGAGCCATTAGGTCAAGTAAAAAAGCTAAAATTCAACTTTTTTCTCCTTATCTCAGAAATGGGTCAGGCTAAAATACTAAACTTTAATGATTGCTTGTTTTTAAATGACAATTTTCTATAATTTCACTATTTTTCCCCATTCTTTTTTAAAATAAGCTCAAAATTTTTGTTCTGAAAATGGGTTTTTATGTATATTACCAGTTAGTGATTATTTGAAGAAATTGATCAGTGTGTAGTAGTAGCCATGATAAAAATCATGGGCGTATCATGGCTACTACTAAACTACTGATCAATTCAGTGCTTATTTACGTCGATGTAGGGCAATTTGTCAATCAGTTGCAATGAAAACATCTCGACGGAAGAATTTCATGAATTTGAATATTTGAAGAAAGTTGTGGATCATGGGGTCAAAGGACAAGGGTCAGTGGTCAAGTGAAAATGCTCTAATTCTTGAATACTTGCTCTTTAAAACAATTTTGTCATCCAAATGAAACTTGATTCAAATAACACAACCACTCAAACATGTTTTGGGTTTGTGCTGTCAGAAATATCGGTTAGATTTTTGGCCAATCATGTGAAAACTGCCATCTTGCATCGTCAAGATGTACTACGTATTGGAAGAATAATGCAATATGGTGGAAGCATACAAGTCTTCTTAGAGACATTTGTAGTTTATTTTATAACTCTTGTAAATCTTCAAGCCTCTGCCAATTAGAAGCCAAGTGCGATTTGTACTCATGTGAGAACATCAATGGATTGTGAGTCCTTGAGTCGGAGATACACAATGTCATAGTAAGTCATATAAAACAAAAACATGGGGACGGAAAACACACATATCATCATTCATGAAAGCCCCCCCCCCCTTTTTTTTTCTTGGAATTTTGGACTTGTATTAGTATATCTTGTACCCCTTTCAGTAACTCTCTGGTGAGGGCCAGGCCCAGGCTAAGTCATAAAATTGTGAGTTGATGAATAACGCAGGCCAAATTAGCCCGCACCAAGCTCGGGCCATTTTAGCACTGACTGTTATCAGCACCATGCCAGCGCCAAGCCCGCACCAGGCACTGACCAAAGGGTTTATGAACAATAGCAGTACCAGGCCCCAGCCAAAATTCCTTCCACGATCAAAAGTCACGATTCCCTGGCCGTGCCTCCGCTGGACCACACATTCAGTTACCATAGGAGTTATCCCTTATGTGGGCGAGTTCATGACTGGGTCATCATAAAAGTAGCACGGCTCTGCTGTACAAAATGTAGTTATTGAACACAATTTGTACTGCTTGGCGCGGGCTATTATAGCCTGGGCCAGGAGCAGGTCAAAAATGCATGAGTTACTAAAAAGGGTATCATACTCTGGTCTGGTATGTAAGTTGAAAAAAGACTTGGACTTGTTTGCTCTATGTATGTGTGTGTGTGTGTGTGTGAGAGAGAGAGAGTTAACTATCTTCCCCCTTATGCTCAGTTTAACTTTGTAGGCAAGCTGCTTGGCCCAAGAGGAAACTCACTAAAGAGATTGCAGGAGGAGACAGGCACAAAGATAGCCATACTTGGCAGAGGTTCAATGAGAGACAAACAAAAGGTAGGATGAAGGGTTTATGTTACTGTATCAAGTGGGCCAAATTTCTTTTTACCCTTGCCATGTGGCTGTGCAAGAGGTAGTGCATGACTGGTTGTATGTCGGTCTGTCCATACACCATAACCTTTTTACTGCAGTAACTTGTAGTTGTAAATAGATTAGCCCAATCAAGTTGGGTGTGCGTATAATTGAATGGTACAAAATAAACAGGCTTATTTTTGTGTTTTTGCCTTGTTTCTGGGGACAAAGTTTTCAGCTCAAGGTCAAAGTATAGAATGAGATATTTCACCTAATCTCTCAAATAACATTTGTTTTTCATTCACGACTGGTATAAACAGCACATATGCACTT
>NW_027273754.1:0-7963 GCF_040938485.1 Diadema antillarum | reverse complement strand
TTTCGTTATATCGAAATTTCGTTATAACCAAACCAATAAACAATAAAAATACTTTGTGTGGGTAGGCCTAATGGTGCGGCCTGAATTTTTATTTCAGAATTTCTTTATAACTGCATGTTCGTTATAACGGGAGTGCACTGTATTAAGGTAAAAGTGCACATAAACACTACGGTACACTAATGGCTCTTCAAGCCTGCCACAGCATCGGATACTGGTAAACAGTTTCCGATACATATATCCTTGTTCAAATACCGGTACTTAAAAGTACTATATTTTTTGCTGAAACATGTACATCTTTTTATGTGCACTTTTATGCCTGGAGTCTCATGTTTATACAAGGGAGAGTTAAGAAGAAATAGAAGGAGAAGAAGAAGAAGGGCAAGTCCAAGATAACAAGCGCGTCATGTATGGGACATTCAGAGACATTTTTGACCTGAAAAATAGTGTTAATGGCCTTTGATCATATTGAACTTTATCATGGTGATTGATATCTAGGAGAAGTATAATCGTGTAAAAAATTGAGAAAAATGACCACGACAATTATATTCTAGAAGAGAAAATATGTGCTGTTACGTATGGGACCAGAAAAAATTTGTTTGTTTTTTTTACATTTTTTTCGACCTCAAAACTCTCTGAAAGTATTTCATTCTACAACTTGTAACTCACTGTGATAAAAGTCACAACACTCAAGATTATCACAGGTAAGTTTCATGTCATTAGGCAAAAAGCTCTAATTACAGGTTCTAATTAAAGACAGACATGACGTATTACGTATGGGACAGTTACACTGTATGTATGGGACACTTTGTCCCCCATTCATTTAGTGTGTGGAGAACCATGTTTATGGGTATTTTGCTTTTAAAATTATTGAAGTAAAATCAGTTGAAACTACTCAAATACTGATCCAGATTGTCAATGAAACAATATTCCCCAAATATTCACCATCATAGTTATATTCAATCGTATTTTTATATTTTTATGACCAACCTGAGTATGCATGCCCTTTGTCCCCCATTCGTTTAGTGTGTGGAGAACCATGTTTATGGGTATTTTGCAAAATAATTTTGCAAAATACCCATTTAAACAAATTTTTGCATTTTTATTATTGAGGCAGAATCAGTTGAAACAAGGAAAAGTAGAAATTACGCGGTGCGTAACATATGTCCCCGCCGGAAGTAGCATTTTGTAACAAAATGTGCAATATAGGTAAAAAATCAAGGTCAAAGGTCAAAGAAGTCAAAGGTCAAAATTCTGTGTAGAAGTTTTGAAGCCCTCACCTAGCGCCATCACATAAAGCAAATGGAATCGAAATTGGGTTAGAAATGGCGAAGGAGTAGCATTTTGTAGCCAATGTACAATATAGGTCAAAAATCAAGGTCAAAGGTCAAAGAAGACAAAGGTCAAAATTCTTTGTAGAAGTTTTTGAAGCCCTCACCTAGTGCTATCACATAAAGCAAACGGAATCGAAATCGGGTTAGAAATGGCGCAGGAGTAGCATTCTGTAGCAAAATGCACAATATAGGTCAAAAATCAAGGTCAAAGGTCAAAGAAGTCAAAGGTCAAAATTCTGTGTAGAAGTTTTGAAGCCCTCAACTAGTGCCATCATATAAAGCAAACGGAATCGAAATCGGGTTAAAAATGGCGAAGGAGTAGCATTTCGTAGCAAAATGTACAATATAGGTCAGAAATCAAGGTCAAAGGTCAAAGAAGTCAAAGGTCAAAATTCTGTGTAGAAGTTTTGAAGCCCTCACCTAGTGCCATCACATAAAGCAAACGGAATCGAAATCGGGTTAGAAATGGCGAAGGAGTAGCATTTTGTAGCAAAATGTACAATATAGGTCAAAAAATCAAGGTCAAAGGTCAAAGAAGTCAAAGGTCAAAATTCTGTGTAGAAGTTTTGAAGCCCTCACCTAGTGCCATCACATAAAGCAAACGGAATCGAAATCGGGTTAGAAATGGCGAAGGAGTAGCATTTTGTAGCAAAATGTACAATATAGGTCAACGGTCAAGGTCAAAGGTCACGACTGAAATTCTGTGTAGAAGTTTCAAAGCTCCCATGTAGTGCTATCATATAAAGCAAACAGAATCAAAATTGGCTCATAAATGACAGAGAAGTAGCAAATTGAAGATTTTGATCACACACGGACGCACACACGTACGGAGCCCGTTTCATAGTCCCCTGCTCGAACTCGTTCGGCGGGGACAATTACTCTTGAAAATAATGATCTAGATTGTCAAGGGAACAATATCCCCCAAATATTTACCATCATAATCATATTCAATCATATTCTATGTTTTTTATGACCAACCCGAGTATGTATGCCCTATTTTTATCAGGATACATGTAGTTACTACTAAAAAATTGAATAGTTTAAAGTGTTTACTTCCATTGATGAAGGGCAGTTTGCCATTTACATTGTAGTTTCAATAAAAAAACAACTTGACACAAGAAATATTAATTCTAATAGATGAGCAATACCTGATGCATGGAATTCCAGTAATTGAGTAGATGTACGATGTCTGTCTAGCAGTCAGGTCATTGATTTGAGTCACACCTCAGCATGTACACCCATTAATTTTGTTGTGGCTACTACTGAAAACTGAATAAGGATAATTTGTGTATCACTTGCAATAAAAAAAAAAATCATTTTACTTTTTTTCTTTTATATCACAACCGTTTCAAATTGGATCTCCATCAAATTAACTTTGAATTCCTCTACTAGTCTTTAATAGAATTGTACGCTCTTTAGTAATTCATATTATTGGTTTCCAGTCATCTCATAAAATGTTGAAAACTGAATCCCCATTTCTACAAAAACTATATACCATCCCTTTAATGCTGATTTTCAAAATGATACCAAATATGTCAATATTGAGCAAAGATGAAATTTTGCCTTCTGAGGGGACCAAATCTTGGACTTGCCCAGAAGAAGAAGCCAAGAGGAAGAAGAAGAAGTTGGTTACTAAGAAGAAAAAGAAGTAGAACTAGAGATTGTAATTTGTCATCACTGACAAATTAAGGTGATCCGATTTTTTTTATCAATGATTAGAGTCCTGATTGCAATAGGCATGACCATACAAGTTCCATCTGTGTTTAGAGACATTGGCCGTGTGAGCTAGTGCTCGATAAAGACAATCATGTCAATTTTCACATTTAAAAAAATTCCCTCCCATAGAGATAACACGTCATAACGAAGATACAAAAAGAAGTACATATGACCTTTGACCTCAATTTGCACAGACAAGATGGCATCTGAGTAAAAAGTAGTTATTTTGTGAAATGAGCCTTGTAACATGGTCTTTGCGTGTGCAAAATATGGGAAAGATAGTACAGGTATTCACTAAGATACAGGATGAAACACTTATGACCTTTGACCCTAATTTACATACCCAAGATGGTGTCTGATCAAGTAGTTGTTATTTTATGAAATAATTTACGTGACATGAACTTAACATGTGCAAAATATGGAAGTGATAGAGGCCGTTTTTCTTGAGTTATTGCAAAGAAAGTTGCAGAAAGAAAGAAATATCTCAATACATCGAAGATAAGCTTGAATTTCAACCAAAATCTTTGACGTGATCTCGACAGCGTTTGAAAAAATGAAGGGCACACTTACGGTAGCGTTAAGTCTCAGCTACAACATATTAAAATCTGGGAGAAATTTACCGAAGGGTAAGTGAGCTAGTGCTCGATAAAGATAGTCATGTCAATTTTCATTTCCAGAAAAACTGCACTCCCGTAGAGATAACACGTAAACTGGTCAAATTTGACAAGATACTTTCAATCCATTTTTACGAGGTGATGACGTCATCCAATCAAATTTTTGTAATTATAAATATGAAAGTACATTTAATAAGCTACAACATACTGAAAACTGGGTGAAAATTGGCAAAGGATAAGTGAGGTACGCTCGAGTGAACTTGAAATTTGATGACGTCATTTTGAAAATTTACTTTTTTTACTTTACTAAGAAATTTGATATCTTTTAATCATTTTCTCAGTATCGCCAACCCATGAAATGATATGTACAACTCATCAGCTTTCAAAATATGTAAAGAAAAGGGGGGGTCACCGTCCATCCTGACGAGTAAAATCGGATTTAAAATTGGCGGTTTTTTGGCATTGTTGCACTGTATATCGCCATTGACGCGCGCGCGGAATTTCAACTTTGACGGGCCCGTATGACGTCATATTGAGTCGGATTGACTTGAAACTTGGAAGAAATATTCCTTGACATTTCAGGCATCTGATAAATGTGAAAAAACGGGAAATTTCTATTCCATATGACCTCTGCGTGCGTATATGAGCGCGCGCGTACGCGTCCGTCCAATTTTTTCAATTTTTCAAAAAATGCTTTAAATGGTCTGAAACGTGTGCAAAAAGATTTTGAGCTCGATTGGAGCATACAAATATTTCAACGCGCGCGTACGCGCACGTTTCAATAATAAATATGAATTTTGATAATATGAGTAGAATGCGCTTGAATTGAAATATATGTGACGTAAATTTCATTGAAAATGTCCATTCCATTAATGAGTTATGAATGAAAATGTGTTTTCATATAATGACGTCATAGTGACGTCACGGTCGACTGATCACTATGCTTTTACTTGCGCTGTCGTCTTTGCGACATGATACATATATGGTATAAGTTTGACATTGAGAGGCAATGCACTTTCTGAGCTAACCTCTGCACAACTTTTGAGGAGAAATAAAGAAAGAAACAAAGAAAGAAGAAAGATTCAGTACAGATACAGAAGGTGATCCGAGAGGATACTCGGATCACCTAACAAAAGCAGTTTCTCGACAATCAGAAAATCATTCACTTTCATGCACTTGCTTTGAAGACCAAAATATGAATTGTAGAAATAGCTCCATATTGTTCACACTGCATTCTTCTGAAATTCATATGAAAGAAAATGTTGCACAGGGTCACATTTTTAGAAGTGAATAATAATTTCACCACTATAACACACCCTGTAAGTTCTTTCTATTCACTACATTTGTTTTGATTTTGCCAGTTGACAAGAAATCTATAAGTAATGCTGACTCAAACATCTTGAATGATAGACTTCTTGAATGTTGCAGCTACGCAAGAGGCTTTAATAGCTAATATCTTTGCCTTTCTTTCACTGTGGTAAACAAAGTCGCCTACATGTATTCACAGCAAACTTCTCCCCCCCCCCCCCCCCACAAAAAAAAAAAAAAAAATCTTTCTATGCCTGTGTTTTATTAACACACCAAGATCATAAGGGTGGGAGTGGGGGTAATTGAGTAGAGGGTTGGAAGGGGAGGGATAAGAAGAAAGGTTCCAGGACCATTCGTATAAATTGAATTGCTTTCTATTTTAGTCCAGTAATTGTCTACTGGACATCTGGTGTGGCGTAGAGAGCTACAGGATGTAATCAGTTTGGGGATGTCAGTGAACACACAAATACACAGCAATCAGCTCTTGCCAGCAACAGAAGATGATAATAGTAGGCCCTCTATCAACTGATAGTGAAAACCAATTTATTAGAAACGGAAATAAAAGAAGGTACTAGAACTTGCAGTAAAGCAGGCTATAAGGATAAAATAATTCACAAACACAGAATGACTACATGCTTTTCAATATCAGACTCAAAATGAATGGAAAATTACAGAATTGATGGTTACAAATGATTTTCATCTAATTTGTACATACAACGCATGAGGTTGCTCCTCATGTCACTGTCTGACACAAAACGTAACTTGAAATTTGCTTTTGATTTTCTCATGTTAGGTATGAGTTTGATGAAACCTCTACAAACGTTTGATTTAACTCTCTTCATCATTAAAGCCGAGACAAACATGGTGTGAATTTACAGTTCATTATACTTTGGGAATTCAAAACAGAAGAAATGGCAATAGAAGAAGTGACAGTAGAGGTGGTACACTCATACATACAGTATCATAAGTAGGCCCTAGTACAGTATGTCAAAAAAAAAAATAGATATATCGCTACGGCGACTGATATGCCTCCGCTATAATGCATGGTTCTCCTAATAGGTCTATAGTACAATGTCTTGACAATGTGTGATGACAGTTTCACACAACTGGCAAAATATTAAAATGACAGGTTTGATACAAATGTGCTGAATGTTCACTTTCCTAGAACTAGGTTCAATTGGATGAATGATTAAAATGTCAGAGTGCAGGTATTTGGGGAACTGATGATTTTTACTTGACTTTTGACCCTTTTATAAGTTTATGCATTGAGTAATTTTCAAGGTATTGAGAAAAAGTATAATTTCAGTATCAAATGGGAAAATAGCATTATCTAAACCTGGCCTTTGACCTTTGACCTCACAGTTCCAAAGAGAATCACTGTTAGGTTGAGCATGCATAAATATGTAAGTTTCATGATGATACCTTGAGTTACTTTTGAGATATGGAGGAAAAAGTGCAATTCAGCACTTTCACTTGACCTTTGACCTTTTGACCTTTGACCTTTTGGCAAGAAACTTCCCACAGAATATATATTGGGTAATACATATACATCAAGTTAAAAAAAAAACCCTTCAGGCATTGCATAAATATAAGGAAAGTAGTGATATTTTGAGGAGTTGACCTTGACCTTTGACCCCTGACCTTTGAATCATGACCCCCAACTTCCCTAGATAATCACTGCCCATTGGGACAAGCATATATACTACGTTCCATGAAGATACCTTGAACCATTTGCGAGATATGGAGAAAAACATGAATTTTCAACCTTTTTTTCACAAAATAACCTGTGACCTTTGACCTTTGACCCCGTGACCCTAAAATCCAAATAGAGTATTATCCCCCCAGGATATATCCTCATACCAAGTTTGATGTAAAACCACCACACGGTTCTTGAGATATCGACAAAAACAAAACGGGACAGACGGACGTACGGACGGACGACCCGAAAACATAATGCCTCCGGCCACTTCATTGGCGGAGGCATAAAACTCCAATCCGATTTTCGCATTGATAACACCCAATATGATTAAACTGTCTATATATGCTACTTCAGGGTCTTAACATATAACATCTTAGCTCCATTTTGCAGAAAACCCCATTCAATTTGGTTAAGCGGTCACAGAGAAATGTGGATTGTTGTAAAGCATGTCATGAGTCTGATTCTTCCGAGTTTAGTACTTGGATGCACTTGTGTGTGAAAACAATACTCAGTAGACAGAACTTGGAGGGAAGAGATTCCTGACATGCTCTACAAAATTCCTCATTTCTCTTTTACCACAGAAGCAAATCAAATGGGGTTTTCTGTAAGATGTGGGCGATGAGTTATAGTTTCGTATCCTGAAATTGACTGATTCACTATTTTTACAGTTATCATTGCGTAGGGTCCCGTTGTAATTCTTTTGGGGACATACGGTAGTAGAAGCAGCAGTAGTAGAAGTACCTGTAGCATAGCACCACTAATGAAGAGGCAAGGTTTTAGATATATCAGATGTATATATATCAGTCGCAAAGATTTACGTTGCCAGAGAGCTGGCACAGTTTTGTTCCAAATGACTGATTATGCATTCATCTCTAATGTATCACAGCCTTGTGATACCTCAAGTACCAGTAGTACCATGGCCTTGTGATCCAGGGTAAGGCCCTCACTGAATATGTCACCCTGATCCAATATGCATTAATGAGGTGTTATCTGGATTTGAGACAAGGTTGAACTTGACCATGCTAAACAAAATCTCTGCATCAAATGAGATCTAGGTATCTACTGTATGCATCTCCATATGGGTGAAAATAAATCAACCGTCACAAAGGCTTGTCTATCCTTCTGTCAGGATATGAAGACTGTTGTGCAATTTTAAGTAAGTACAAGTATTGTTCTCACTGCATTCAAAATAATGCACTATTTCAGGTCACGACCAGGATCGCGACCTAAATTTTGAAATGTTTACAGTGAGAACAAAAAAAATAAGTTGATTTGGGTTGAGAGACAAATCGAAA
>NW_027273753.1:0-7035 GCF_040938485.1 Diadema antillarum | reverse complement strand
ACGCATAAAAAAACGCACCCCTTGTCGGTGCTATGTTTATTGCCTGGTATGAAAAAAAGTCCTTACATCATACACAATTTACTTCTTTCTTTCCTGCTTTTACCTATTATTGACGCTATGAAAGAAAAAGATGTTACAGTTTGTACGAAAAATAAAAATAGACTTGCCCTCCGGGAAAACGAGTGCTGCTGTCTTTGTACGAAATGTCAGAAAGGTAAAGCGAACTTTAGAGGAGGTCGTACTGTGAAACGTACACCAGTAAACAAACATTGAACTAGACAGTAGCTGTGGAGAGCCTGTGTGACAGCTAGGTAGGTAATCGTAATAGTTGCTGTGCTCGCGTTTTTCTCCCGCACCCTTTATTTTCGAAATGGACAGAATCGCCGTGTCTTGTTTGCTTCCATGCTGTAAACGTTGAGCAGTCACGTCTAGCGTTGCAGTCCGCATTCCTTGAATATCTGGAATGCCTTTCTGGACTTAAGGCCTTTGTGCATGGCGGAAACGCGTAATGCCCTCTCTCCATCTCGAATTGCAAAATAGAAACTTAAAGGGACATGCGGCGTCCCTTAACTCATGCTCGGTAACCTATTTCAGATGACGATGATATGAAATGGTGATGATGATGATAATGATGATGGTTGATTGATAAATTGATTGATTAACTGATTTTTGTTCGTCGCTGCTGCTTTGACTGGAGACTAGCATACGTCAAGCTTGAGTCTGTGTCCCAAACCAACAAAAGTACAGGTACCCCACCCCCTACTTACAATGCAATGCAAATAATGTGGTAAATATTGATAAGAATACCTTTGCACGTAAAGACGACTTTTTCAACTGACTATCGAATCCCATTAGTACCAGAAACTTGGCTTATTATACATGTGTGTTAGGAATTATAGTCCCAATTAGAGTTTTGTTTGTTGTTCATTTTTTGTTGTTGCTGTTTTAGCTGTTTGCTTCTTCCTTTTTATAGATTTCCCCATAGCATAACAATCATTTGTTATTCTAATGTCCCACAGGGGTACTTCAGCAACAGAACTCTTTATATTATGCTCCTTTTCAAAAGCGAAGGTTTTGTCGTAGAGGGAGTGCTTCCCGTTCTTCTTCGGTGCACCTGACTGCAAATTAGTTCTTGTCCTTTACCTTAGACTACTAAAATATAATGCGCGCAATCTATTATGAAATCAGCGCCTCGCCTTGTGTTGATTACATGTCTGACTCTGAGAAGCGAGAAAAGGTCAGATCAGCGGAGATTATGAGGCCTAATAACCACAGTCCTTCACTGATTTGGATACACGCCTTTCCGAAGTCATTCCCCTTGGATGACTGAGCATGCGATGCAGGGCCTTCTGTACTTAGACAGTGGTGAAAATAACCACGAAAGAAAGTAAAGATAAGGACATTAAAAAACCTCGTGGTAAGGTGATGTCAATCCCTGTAATCTCTCTCTTTTTGTCCATCTTCAAGTTCCGCTTCAAGTTCCGCTTCAAGAATAAAATTCCATGACCTGGTTGGGGGGGGGGGGGGGGGGGAGGGGGGCATTTCATGTAGCGTTTTGGTCGGATGTTTTTCTTACAAACTGTTACAAGCTACTGAAATCCTTGCATCTGATTGGCTGAGAGCAAAATGCTTCATGAAATGCCCCCTGATCTACTACTTCCACATCTACATGAGATCACATGTAACATCGCCCATCATAAATCCTCACAAACTCGTGTTAATGTACTTAATGTGTATAATACATATGGGTATGCATGTGTGTGTGTGTGTGTGTGTGTAAGAGAGAGATTTAATTGTGTACCAGAAAGCAAAGGCATTTACTAAATTATAAACTATGTATGTATTTGTACACAAACTTTCATTTCATTAATTCATTTTCATTTTTAGCAAAGAATATGAATGTACAAAACATATCCTGCTTTTAAAAAATGTACATGTTTAAATATAAATATGTCAAAATAGAGTGCAAGCCAAAATGATACGTTGTAAAGCTTAGCAAAGATGCATGATATTAACTTAATAATCTTGATAATGGAGGGGATGCTAGATAGTAGGGCTTACCTAACTTTATTGTATAGATATTCACAAAATAGAGTGTGAATAGGACGAATGTACAGTATGCAATGAACCACTCTCTCTCCCTCTCTCTCCTTCTCTCTAATATATATTATTATATTCTTTAGTCCGTGCTCTTTTCATACTTCTTAGAAGTACTCTCGCTAATAATTTTTTTTCAATAAATCAGAATTGTTTCAATCATAAGATAATTTCTCAGAAAAGCGGGGCTTAATGCGATACAAAAAACAGGACGTTATGACGTGCTCTGTCTCTCATGTATTATGAGATAATGCATACGAAATCTGAATTGAACTTCGATGGTTCATGTCGTTCTGTCTTTGAAAACCGCTTGATTATGATTCACATAAAGTGTATGAGAGCATATCACACTTTGTTGCGATCGCCGGATTGGAGATGAAAGCCTCAGTGGGGGCATATTTCTCATAATTCCCAACGCTTTATTGATGAAGATGGCAAATTGATTCCCGTTTGGGGTTATCGCATCTCATAAAACCAATTCATATTTGTCTTGAGCGCGTCGTATTGATCTGGAGAATAAGTTTTTTACAAGAGCCTTAATGAGATTAGACAAGTCTAAATGCGGTAGCCTCCCCCTTTCGATCGTGATTAAAGGCCGTAACCGTATCCTCGGGGTATGCGGTCGTGACGCGCGTCGTCAATTAAAATCTAGACTACGCCTTGCATTAAACAACCCCTCTGAGCAGTGATTTGGAGAAATAACAGCCAGAGTTGGTTTACACAACCTTGCCTTGTGAAAATAGATTTGATTTCGTGCCCCTGAGATGCCGTTACTAACGTTATCATTTTCCTTAGAGCGAGAAGCGCCAGTGAATACATACAGCCCCAAAGACAATTGCGAGGGACTTTTTCCCCCTCCTTTTCTTTTGCTTTTCAATCGCAAGCTATTGCAACTTTAACGATGATGTATTTTTTTTTTTTTGGGGGGGGGGAGAGAAGGACCACGTGATTTAAAAGGACTCTGAACGAGTTTAAGGAAAGGCGCTACTCGAGTTGAATGCAAGCGTACTGCTTTGGAGTAAAACATAGTCTTGTGAAATGTTCTGCTTGAACACGCCACGATTTAATGGTGTAATGCACTTCAAATTCGTACATTACAGGTTCTCATTTTCTTTCTCCCGCAGACAGCACGTTTCATCTCAAAACTGTAGCCATTGTTTCATAAAGTAAGCACTGATAAATAAGATTCTTTACCTAACGTATCTATCAGTAGACTTGTCCGTGCGGCGTGATATTATCATCTGTAATATGCATCTCTTTTCCTACCCTGATTAGATTACGAGATTATTTTTTTTTCGCCAGGGTTCTCTTCTGCCCATCCAGTCTGAGAACAGTTTGTACAAAGATGAGCGCACAGAATGATTTATTAATGTTCATTTCTGCTCATTCACAGACCCGCTATTCTCAAATGCATGTCCCAGATTGATGTAGTGCGAGGATCTTTATTATCTAAGGCATACTTTACCTTGCCATCTTCTACCATCGATCCTCTGTCATCAATTTTACACTCTCAACGTGGTCTCCACGCGGGTGAAGCTGTCAGAAATGTTATCGTCGACGAGCATCTTGATTTAAACCACTGGGATTATACCTACGCTTATGTAGAAGACTTTAGCCATGTCTCATTTCTCATTTTCAAGAAGTTGAGTGCACTCGACAGGGGGTAATTTATGATAAAATCGTAATAAAAACAATGGAATCTTCACTATCTGTCGTAGCCCCCCCCCCCCCCTTCCCCCTACATTACACTACCAGGGTCCAATCAGTGCAGTGATAATGGCTTTTAAGGGAGCAGTGAGAACCACTACTGAGTCCCACTAACCCCTGAGAATCATAATCTATTTCATCAATTTTTTTTTAATACTGCGTAATCATCATCATTCTGAGCGTTACTCTAGATCATTCTGACATCCATTTTAAACATATCATTATAATCATAGTAGTTCGTGATTGATTAGTTTGATTGCTAAATAAATGAAATGAGCAACTAATCGCGCCTGAAGAGGGCAGGGAGAGGTGCTCATTTTTTCATGATTATAACAACCCAGCATCCTAGAAAGTGATATTTATATGTGTATTTCACGAATGCATAAATCTGATTAGGTCCGTAAAAGCTAACATGTAGAACGTATTCCGTGTATACCGCCCTCAACGAGCGTAGACATTTTATACAGCTGATGGTGGCAGATGGCTACAGAGCACTAACTGTCCACCGAAATGGGTATCACCAGGGAGCTCGTGGTTGATAGATTACCCTGTGTATGTTGAGGACATCATTATTTCTCGATATCTCTAGACAGAGCACATCTACCTAAATCATTCATGATCCAAAAATCAACCGCTGTATTCCGAGCACATCTTTCCCGTCCAGCAGTGAGTCATGGGAATGAACGTGTTTACGCAACCTTTGACCTTAAAATCATGTTCCCCCCCCCCCCTCCACACTTTCTTTTAGTTTTTCTTATCTGTTATCTGGTGATTAGCAGCTTGCATCTTTTATGAAGATGATCGATCAATTCCTGCCTTTGCCCACTGATCTCCCAAGTATGATGAGGATAATGTGCCCACTCATTTCAGCATAGAAATCCAGATGATAACCTCTTTGTAACCGATTTTTGGTCGAACTAAGAAGATAAGTCATTGCATCTCGAAACCTGGCCACACAGCATTCACGATAGAGAAAGAAATAAAGGAGGGGAAGTTTTTTTTAAAATAAATTACTGCTTAATAAAGAATTTCTCTACAAGATGACTGTAGTGGATAATAGCATAAATGAGTAAAAACTAAAGATGCAGTGAACAATTGCAAGATGTGATGAAAGGAAAATATCGCCATTTTGACATTTTGACATTTTGATAGCCAATTTGAGTATACACAACAATCAAATGCTACTCTTTTACAAAACAGAAGAACACGATATCGTTCATTTATTCATCGCCGTGGAGATATTATCTCAGTGCTGCACAGAGTTCGTCAATCTGGGTTGACCGACTCTCCGTGACATTTTACTTCGTACTTTCACTGTCAGAATCCACGGGCTTTAATGTCAAAACGACATGACTGGCAAAAAAATGAGCAAACTGAGAGTAAAATTTGTAAGGTATAGGTTGCGCTTGATGATCCTTTGCATCACACTTTTTTGTTCTTTTTCTATCTAATTGTTTCTACTACTACTACTACTAGTTTCTTTTAAATACTGCTAGCACTACTACTATACTGCTTCTTCTTCTTCTTCTTGGTCTCTGTTTTCCTCCTCCTCCTCCTCCTCTTCTTCTTCTTCTTCTTCGTCATCATTATCATCTTCTTCTTTACTTGCTTGTAACGTCATGAGCGTAAAGTGAATAATATCGAACGGTTATTTATTATAGCAAAACTGTGGACTGTCTACTTTTGATATTTTGACCCTCAGTGAGAAACTGGTATTCACAATGTTCATTTTCATCATCCCTATTATTATGCTATGATGTGGCTGTATGCGTGCGGTAGACAGCTCGCGTTTCAGACTCGCGGGCACTCCGATTTGTATTACAAAGAAGAGGAAATCCACGCTGATCTCACTCTCTCGCGACCTCAGAAATGAAGGTCGCTGCCATTACTAGATATTGTACAGTAGACACCTGTGGATGTCACAAATACCTCCGAGTTCAAGAGGATGGAACAAACGACAGATAAAACCAAACCAAATCAAGCCAAAAATAGACATATCAGTGATAGTCAGAGTGCTTGCAGCATAGAGACTTGACTAATATTGTTCCTCGGAAGATCACCGAGAGTCACCATGAATAAATAGAAGAAAAAGAAATCTGCATCGCTTGATCCAGAACACCGAATGAGAACAACTTAAAGGAGACCTCCGGATGATTTTCAGATTGTTACATTTGAACAACTATGAATTTGTTATACTAAGGACAGAGTTTCAGAATTTGTGCTAATTGGGATGAAGAATAAGAATATTTTCAAAATTTAGAGCAAATTGCAATGAACAAGGATGATGACATGGCAGAGTCACCAAAAAAATGTATGAGTTGGGGCTCAAGGAAGCAGAACAAAAGAAGAAGGCATGCATAGATTATACACAGGTGAACTCGCAAGCAAGCGATATTGCAATGGAATTACACTGCTACATTTCTGAAATATGTGAACCTCCTATGTCATCATCCTTGCTCAGTGGTTTTTAATGGAGTTGTCGATTTGTGTACTACGTGATGTGAAATTATGAAAATCGTCTGGAATGTCCCTTTACTATAGTGGATCCATTGATGTTGATGATTTTTTTTAAGAGTTGCTCCTATCATTCATTCACAACTGTGCTCGTCTATCATTTGTGGCTGGATGAAGTATGAAGCGACTCAATTTGATTCAGTTCAATGTAGAGTTATTTTCATTTTTATTGATAAAACGTAACACATGTAACATACATTTCACTCTGTTAGTACCATAGGAATAATATACAAGATACTTTGGTGATTTGAGCAGAGTTTATCATTTATTATAATCCACTCAATAGCGAAATAGTGTAATTAATTATCAAAGCAAACAATATGTAATGTAAGAAAAATTCCCGCTCTTTCATTATGCCAATAAATAATTACACAAGTCAATGAAGACCTGGACCCTGTTTCATAAAGCTGTTCGTAAAGTTACGAACAACTTACGAGCAACTGGTGATCAGTTCTGATGTGCTATACTTATCAGAATTTCCATAATTCAGCATAAGAACTGATCACCAGTCGCTCGTAAGTCGTTCGTAACTTTACGAACAGCTTTATGAAACACCCCCCAGATTATCGTTGGCTGACAATCAAGCATGTGCATGCCCATTGACTGTTGCTGTTCAGCACCTGCTTTGTCAAGGCCTACAATAAAATCTGCCGTTAAGCAGGTATCAATGTAGGTGATTGTATTATTCGACAGAATATTGGCAAACGTTTCTTTGCT